>NW_026110463.1:727500-779021 GCF_024679095.1 Eriocheir sinensis
GCTTGCTTAATCATGACTGTGTCACCCTCTTTGAAATTCACCGGGACGGCCTGTTTGTGTTGTTTTGACATCATTTCAACCTTCGTAGCTTTTAACGTACACCTAACTTCTGAGTGTATCTTGGAAAACATATGCATCTGCTGTTGTGCGTACCTATCAATGTTGGAGAGAGGTTGCTGTGGGGTTGTAAGGAAGTCGTACGGAAGACGTTTCTCCACCCCATATAAGATGTAGTAGGGAGACTTCCCCGTAGAGTCGTTTACCGACGTATTTATGGAAGCGGCTATATGCGATAGCCAATCCTCCCAATTATCGTGGAGATCGTTCACGATAGGCCTGAGGACCTGTAAGATTTTCCTATTAGCCCTCTCCGCTAACCCATTAGCAGCTGGGTGGTAAGCTGTGATGAAGGATTGCGTGATGTTAAACTGAGCGCATATTTCGCTCAATACTGAGTTCCTAAACTCGGTGCCATTGTCACTCAGAAGAATTCGAGGAGACGAATGTGGACACAACACGTGAGTCACGAGGGCATGGGCCACGCGTGTGGCTGTCTTGTCCTTGAGAGGCGCTAGAACTAGAAACCTAGAGAACTGGTCGACGCACACCAATAAGTAGCGCGAGCCATGTTGGCTCTGGGGGAGCTGTAGTAAGTCTATATTAACAACATACCATGGCGCCTCTGGTACTGGGTATTGCAACAAGGTGCTGGCCCTTTGACGGACCCCTTGTGCTGCACAAACGACGCAATGTGCGACATGTTTTTCTACATCAACCCGTAATGTGGGCCAGTAGAATTTTCGTCTGGTGACAGATAGCGTCTTGTCTCTTCCTGGGTGACCCGCAATGGGTGTGTTATGGACCAGCTTAAGCGTCACGGGGACGTATATGTCTGGGATGACCAGTTGGTCTATAGGTACCGGTTTGGTTGGCCATGACCTACAAAGGAGGTTGTCCTCTGATAGGAAGAATTGTGAAAATGGAACTGGCAATTCAGGAAGGTTTGATTCGTCTCCCGACTCGAGGGCGTAAATTAACCTCTTCCACACAGGGTGGTCACGCTGAGCAGTGTGTAGCTCAGGTGAAGTGAAGTTGTGGATGACCTCTGGGGTGGTAATCGCGCCTATCGGAACATTCCGAGATAAGGCATCTGCGACCACATTTGTTTTCCCGGTGATATATTTTATCTCCGGATTGTATGCTTGGATCGTTAAGAACCATCTTGCCAGACGACCGTGTAGGTTTTTTCCCTTGAAAAGATCAGTTATGGCCGCGTGGTCCGTAAACACCACAATTTTGTACCCCATCACAATGTCACGAAAATGCTTCAGAGCCCACACAATGGCAAGAGCCTCTAGGTGGGTAACAGAATAGTTCTTTTCCGGAGCTGTAAGTACTCGACTGGCGAACGCTATCACATGCTTTTTGCCGGACATATCTGTTTGCATCAGCGCGGCTCCTACTCCACTAGCCGAAGCGTCGGTACAAAGCTGAAAGTGGTCCTTGAAATCCGGAAAGACAAGGACCGGAGCCCGTGTAAGCGCTTTCTTTAAATCCTCAAAACTCGTTTGATGAGTTGGGAGCCACTGAAATGGCACGTCTTTCTTTAAAAGATGGGTTAGGGGACTCGCGCGAGCTGCGAAGTCCTTAATGAAAGGCCTGTAATAACCTGCGACACCCAAGAAAGACCGTACCTTGTCCGCAGACGTTGGCTGAGGGAACTCGGCAATAGCCTTTATTTTGTCGTCCACTGTATGGATGCCGAATTCGTCCACGACATGCCCCAAGAACTTGATCCGAGGCTTTAAAAATTCACATTTGGTGATTTTGAGCTTTAATCCGACCTCTTGAAGTCTGTGTAGGACTGCTTTTAGTGTTTCCATGTGTGCATGCACGTCTTTACTTGCTATGATGATGTCGTCTAAATACACATAGACAGAGTTGCCCAGCAAGTCACCAAAAATACTGTTCATTGTCCTTTGGAAGGTCAAGGGAGCTCCTTTGAGCCCGAACGGCATCCTCGTCCACTCATAGTGGCCATGAGGCGTGCTGAAAGCCGTTATTTCACGTGACCCGGGGGCCATGGGCAGCTGCCAGTAGCCATTGACCAGATCAAGACTCGTAAAGACTTTATTTCCTCTACCGAGACACATCAGAAGATCTCTAAGAACGGGAAGCGGAAAATGATCATCCACGGTCGCGGTGTTCACACGCCGGAAATCAATCACAGGACGATAAGAACCGTCTTTCTTTGGAACCAGGAACAAGGGCGAATTCCACGGGGAATTCGATTCTTTGATGACACCTTGTTCTAACATTTCAGAGATAAGTTGTTGCACAACCTCCCTCTGACTGTGGGGGAGCTTGTACGCATTGATATATACAAGATTTGTATTGGGTTTTAACTTAATGTGGTGTTCAGCACACTGCGTAACTCCAAGCGGCTCGCCTGGTAGAGCAAGCGCCCCCCGATAATGCTCCAGAAGCTGGACTAAGGTTGGCTTAATTTCGGAATAGTGTGCAACTTTTAGGAACGCCTCTAAATGAGCTGTGTCTTGTTCGGGAGAAGCCTGACACGCCGAGGATATGCCTGAAACTTGGGCTGAAGGGTATTCAGCTGGTTCCGGGGCGACATTTCTCCCATACACTAGACACTGGCATAATCGAACACCGTGTTTTAAGGATACAGGGGATCCAGACGTGTTTATTACCAATGCCTCTGCAAAACCTCCCTCCTTGACTGTTGCAAGAGTTACCTCCACCGTCACGCGGTGTACGTGAGGAACTCCGTCGATACACACAT
Organism: Eriocheir sinensis; assembly: GCF_024679095.1. Lineage (NCBI taxonomy): Eukaryota > Metazoa > Arthropoda > Malacostraca > Decapoda > Varunidae > Eriocheir > Eriocheir sinensis. Next base: position 730,304 of record NW_026110463.1, read on the forward strand.
CACTGCCCGCCGGAGGGGCGTTAGGCAAACGGATTTTAACAAGTTTTGCAGCACGATCCGGAACTATATGAGTTCTCGTGGCTTGGAGGAGAACGAGTTAGCGAAGGCACAGGTGCGGGGTGACCGCTGCCACCAAATGTAACGGGCTTGTCGGGGGGCGTTTAAAGGGTGTTGATTAAGACTTCAGCTTCCTTAAGGCGAATTATATTCGTAGCCTTTATGTACAAGAAGCGGCGGAGCGAGAGCGACTGTCGTTGTGTGTCAGTCGGACTCTCGTGAAGGAGTGGCGAGTTACAGGGTGGAAAATAATTGTTACAATTGGTCACGTATGTCAAGGTGACCTCCACGCACCATCGGAGTGCTAAGTATACAAAACTGAGACGGTAAACACTGACGGACGACATTCCTATAAGGTGGCGTGATCTATCTGTCGTGGGTTTTTCCATTGACAATTGTATGCCTAATTCGTGGTGATATTAAATAATAATAATACATTGATATCCTACTATAACACTACTACTATTACTTCTATTACTACTACTACTACTACTACTACTACTACTACTACTACTACTACTACTACTACTTCTATTTTTTTTCTACTACTACGGGCCTCCATCTATTAGAGTTGCGTTGTGAGCGGTATATTATCTCATATCCTTTCACAAAGCAATTCATTGGCCCCACCCCGCCAATGACTGTGGCCGACAACCATCTTTATCTAATAAAACAAACTTTACTTAAAATTTTATTTTTAAGCTAACAGAGCTTGTGGTTGATACGACTATCAACCACCGTCGCCTCAAAGTCCAGGTCAGCAATGCGGGTGGTTTTGGGTGCAGGTGACCTGGTTCCTCTCAGGCAGACCAAGGCTGACCTCAGGAGGGAGAAGGAAAGCCTGCATCTCATCCAGGCGACCACACTGCCTCCTGGCTGTTGTTTCTTATCCGCCAGTGTTTCGGCGAGTCTTGCGTAGAAGCTCTGCGCCCTTGGTCCCATCCTCCTGCCGTCGTGAATACTACCGGTGAAGGAGCCCTGGTCCACATTCTGTATTTTTTCTTCATATGCTCTGTTCTTCTCTTGTTCGTTTCTTCTGTTCCTTATGTCAAAATATGCCCTTTGTCCACGAGTCCAAAACCCTCTGGCGCTAACATCCTCTCGTGCTTCGTTCGAAACATTAGCGGTGCGTCTGGCGAGGTGTTCGCCTTGCAGAGGGAGCAGCATGGGTTCCACAGTCACGTCGTGGCAGACTTCTTTCAGCATCTGAGCTGTTACGTCTCTTACTTCATCATGTCTCATGCAGACGAAACCTCCTCTCTTGCATGTCATGGCATGATTTTGGTTGAAGGGTGAGCCACAGTTACACATGTTTGGGAGCCCATCCACTGGCCAGCCATACCTGAGGGCAAGGGCATCAGTAAATTCTTTTTTGTTTAAGTTGAAGCCTTTTGCCCTGATAGGTAGTGTGGTTAGCCAGTTTGAAGCGCCCACTTCCTGTGCAATATCTGTCCTCCTCCTTGTGTCTTCTGGGAGTTCTCTCATTAGGTCACTCAGAGTGTCTCTGTTTTCCTTCTCTGTTTATGGAGATTTCATTCCTTAGTGACCTAATATCTTGAGGGTTGTCTTCTCCCCTTTCATTTTGATTATTAATATATCCGGTCAAGGAGGCTGTGATTCGGATTGAGTTCCCGAATTCAGACTCAGCCAGATTTTGCGGGTTGGTGATGCCGAGCCCACCCATTCTTGGCGGCAACTACAGCAATCTTCTCTCCTGGTCACTGGGACATCTCCCATTTTCTATCGCCGGTATGAAGGTGTTTCTGATAGCATCTTCCAGAGGTTTTAGTAACGGAGCAACATCAGGAACTGTCCTCATGAGGTAGTTCCATTTATGCTTGACACCGTACGTAAATGCTGCGTAGGCTGCCTGCGGTTCTGTTTTGGCGATCTCGCTCAGTCTCTGCAGCTCGGACTCCCAGCGCTTTACAGCTGTTTTCACATATTCGGTTCTGTATTCAGCTGTTCCAATGGCTGCCCCGAGGTGTCTTTCGCCAGTCACTGACAGTTTCACGTTACTGCCCTGGAACGCTGTTTTGGCCCGATCGTATGCCTCTGGTTTTACAATCACCACAGACTTCGTGGCGTTGGGACGGTACCCTATTTTAGGGCCATGTTCATTGACGAGGTCCCACCATTTCCTGAGGTCTGCAGACTTTCCTACCCCGGTGAGGTCATCCGCATACGCCACCTGTTTGACGTTGGTGTTTTCATGGCGGATGATGTCCTGCAGCTTCATCATTCCCAGGGCAAACATTGCCATGGCCACTGGGTTCCCCTGGGTGGTGCCCTCTGAGGATTGTATGGCAACCGGGTCTCCAAGTCGTTGGTCATTATGACTGCTGATGAACAGTCTGGCAGGTTCCTTGTATGTATTCTATTACTACTACTACTACTACTACTACTACTACTACTACTACTACTACTACTACTACTACTACTACTACTACTACTACTACTACTACTACTACCATCAGAGTTTTATTTTTTTCACGTATATATTAATTTTTTCACACTTTGATCGGATTAATTTGTATCTTTCTCTCTCTCTCTCTCTCTCTCTCTCTCTCTCTCTCTCTCTCTCTCTCTCTCTCTCTCTCTCTCTCTCTCTCTCTCTCTCTCTCTCTCTCTCTCTCTCTCTCTCTCTCTCTCTCTCTCTTCTTTATCTCTCCCCAACCCAGATTTTTACCTCCCTCCCTTCTCTCCCTTCTCCCCCTCCCTCCCCTCCACAATTCCCACCTTTCCCTATCTCTCTACCTCCCTCCCTATCTTCCCTCCCTCCCTCCCTCCGTCCCTCCCTTCCCTATCTCTCTACCTCCCTACCTTCTCCCTCCTCCACTGCACCACACGCCCTGCCCCCTCCCCTGCACCCATCCCACCATCACCACCACCTACTTCTTCCTCCCCTTCCTCTTCTTCCTCACTCTTTCTTTTCCGCCCCTTCCTCCCTCCAACTCTGCCCTCCTCCACATCATCAACATTCCTCCCTCACTCCCCCCCAGCCAACCCCTTTCTTCCTCTTTCCTCCTCCTCCGCTCTGCTGCCTCCTCATACATTTCTTTTCTCCCTCCTCCACATCCTCCTCCTCCTCTTCCGCCTTCTCTTCTGGCCCTTCCTCCTCCTCCGCCTCTGCCCTTCTTCATACATTTCTCTCCCTCCTCCACATCCTCAACATCCTCCTCCTCTAATCCCCCCCAGTCAACCCCATCCGCCCCGTCCTCCTCCTCCGCCTCTGCCCCCTCCTCATACATTTCTTCTCCCCACTCCTCCACATCCTCAACATCCTCCTCCTCTAGTCCTCCCCAGTCAACCCCTTCCGCCTCTTCCTCCACTTCCCTTGGCTCCCCCTTGTCCCTCCCCTCTACCACCCCTCCTAACGCCTCCACGTCCAGTCGCCACCACACTCCCACTGCTCACCACTCATCCATTAAACGCCACAAGATCATTCTTTCTGCTGTGGTCTGCGTAGATCAGACACAGTTTCGGGGCACAGACAAGCTGAAAACATTTGTTAGACTTGTAGGGGACTCGCTGGTTAGAGGTCAATTAACGGAATTCTGCGGCAGGAATACAGAGACGCGGAGGCGTTATTGTATTCCGGGAGCCAAATTGGACGACATTACTTCAGCTGTCGATGCTGTCACGGAACTCGCGAAGGAAGACACAGTTTATCTGATTCACGCGGGGACAAATGACGTTCCGTCTACTCAATCTCAGGCCCTACTATCCAAATACCGTCAGGTTATTCGGCGTTACAAGACCAAGTCCCCTCACGTCATTGTCTCTGAAATTTTACCCAGAATCAGCGCTTACGCCGGCTTCAACAGCAAAGCGAGCAACATCAATACTAGTCTGAAGGAAATTTGTGACGACGAAGGCGTGGCGTATACAAATGCCTGGCACCACTGCTTTGAACGCTCAGACTTGTTTTGGAACGATGGACTACACCTGAATGAGGTTGGTTCGGCGCGTTTCGGGAGGCTTCTGGACGAGGCAGTGGAAAGCTTTTCGAAAAGCCTTTCAAAAAACGGCGGGCGAAGACGGGGCAAAGACAGCCCTTGATCAACCAACCCGTAGCGTCGGTGGGACTCACAAGAAACTGTGTAACTAACGACGCCTCCGACAAGCGAACTGGTACAACTCGTAACGGCAAAAACAGGGGTCAGATTTCTATCATGTACACAAATGCACGTAGTTTAATACCCCAAAAGGACGAAATTAGGGCGTATATTGCAACAGAGAAACCAGATGTGGTAGCCATCACAGAGACTTGGGCCAACACTACACATCTAGAATCCGAACTGTCATTCCCTCGGTACGAAAGCTTCCACATAAGTCGAAAGCACAAGAAAGGAGGAGGAGTAGTTTGATACGTAAAAAGTACACTCCTTGCCTTAAAAATAGACAAACAGGACGCAGAGAAATACGATTATGTCTATGTGGAAATAACCGCAAATAACAACTCTACGAAGAGATTCACTGTCTAACACAAAGCAAGGAAGCAATTATAATTGGGGACTTTAATTGCCCTAACATTGACTGGGAACTGATGACTGGAGATCAAGAGGGTAACAGGCTTATATAAATGGTGGAGGATTCATTCCTCACTCAAGTTGTAACTCAACCAACAAGATAAAACAATTTGCTGGATCTGGTATTAGTAAGCGACCCCGACCTCATTCGCGACTGTACAGTTGGTGAGAAACTTAATGGGTGCGATCACCACTTCATCCGTTTTAATGTCAACATATGTCACAAACTCGTAGATAATCCGTCAGTGATACCAGATTACAAAAAAGGAAATTTCAACTTAGCCCGTGGGCTGCTTCCCCCTACGACCTGGGACCAACTTGACATCACCGACAATACAATCGACAACGCGTGGAACGTCTTCAAAGATAAGCTGTTGCAAATAGAGAAGGCTACAGTGCCTACGAAATCCAGGCGAGTAAATGGGGCCGTAGATCCACCGTGGATGACCAGATAAATAAAAAGGGCAGTAAACCTAAAAAAAAAAGAATTATAATTTGATGAAAGGGAATGCTACGGCCGAAGCCAGCACACCGTACCACAACAGCCTCAGAGCTTGTTGCAGCCTTATTCGGAGTAGCAAACGCAGCTATGAAAAGCAAATAGCACGCGAAATCAAAACTAACTCCAAGAAATTCTTCACGTACATAAGATCGAAAAAGAAAGTAAAATCCAGTATTGGTCCCCTGACAGACGATACTGGATCTGTAACTCAGGACAGTAAACAGATGGCCAGAATTTTCAACAGTAACTTCGCATCCGTATTCACAGTCGAGGACATCGAAACCATTCCCGAGGGCCCTAACCCGCCGAGTGAGATCACGCCCCTGGAAATTGATTCAATATGCGACCAAGAAGTAAAAAAGTACTAGGACAAACTCGACACGAACAAATCAACGGGACCCGACAGTTTGTCCCCGCGGTTATTAAAAGAGCTTAAACAATAAGTACTTCAACCACTAACATATTCAACCGGTCAGTTCAACTGAAAAAGGTCCCGGAAGACTGGAAGATTGCTAACGTAACACCGATTTTCAAAAAAGGAGACAAAAGCGTTGCATTAAACTACAGGCCCATAAGTTTGACATCAGTGGCAGGAAAAATACTCGAAAAGATTATTAGAGATAAACTTGTTAAGTTTATAGAAAACAATAATATAATCTCCGACACCCAGCATGGCTTCAGAAACAAGCGCTCCTGCCTAACAAATTTATCAGACTTCTTCCAAGGTATACATAAGAACTGGGATGCCCACATCCCCAGTGATGTTATACACCTGGACTTTCAGAAAGCCTTCGACAAGGTACCGCACGAGCGACTCCTTAAGAAACTGCACTCGGCGGTCATTGGAGCCAATCTGATCGCGTGGATAAGAGATTGGCTCACCGACAGAAAACAACGAGTACTACTCAACGGACAGCCTTCCGATTGGCTTCCAGTCACTAGTGGAGTGCCTCAAGGGTCAGTGCTGGGACCCATCCTCTTTATCAAATATATCAATGACCTAGAATCAGGACTGAAATCCACAATATCGAAATTTGCAGATGACACCAAGGTGGGTGGAGAGGCCCTCACAAAGACCGACTGCGAAATCATTCAGAAAGACCTCAATCACATTATCGAATGGTCGGAAAATGGCAAATGTCTTTTAATGTTGACAAATGCAAAGTCATGCACATTGGGTCCCAAAATAGTAACCACACATACATCATGAATGGGAGACCTCTGCAGGCGATGCAGGAGGAAAAGGATCTTGGAGTCACTATCAGCAGTGACCTGAAACACGCGAATCACTGTAGAAAAGCATACAACAAAGCCAACACTATGCTCGGGTTCATAGCGAGGAACTTCGAGTATAAAACACCAGACGTGATGCTATCCTTGTATAATTCCATGGTAAGACCGCACTTCGAGTATGCAGTACAGTTCTGGTCTCCTGATTACAGAAAAGGACATTGCTTTACTGGGAAGGATTCAACGACGCGCCACAAAGATGATTCCAACCTTAAGGGCTCAACAGTACGAGGAACGACTCAAGCGACTTAATCTCTTTACATTGGAGAAAAGACGCCTACGAGGGGATATGATTCAAGTCTTCAAGTATCTGAAAAAGTTCAATAACGTCGATTACTCCAAATTCTTTGAACTGCAAACCAACTCAAGAACTAGAAATAACGGTTTACCCATTCAGTCGAGTCGATGTAGCACAGACATTGGAAGGAGTTTCTTTTCAAACCGAGTCATCCGCCACTGGAACAATCTTCCTTCAGAAGTAATAAATGCGAATACCATCAACTCCTTCAAATATAGAATTGACCGTCATTTCGCTGCGTCGGGAGTAAACTGAATAACGAGGGGCTTTCATCTGCTCCTTAATATCGAGGTGCTTTCATCTGCTCATCAACCCCCAAGTGGCGGTCGAGCAGATTAAATGACCCAAGCGGGCGACCTCGTAATGAGCCAATAGGCTTTCTGTTGCCTGCATTTCAATGTTTCCATGTTTCCATGTGTCTTCGTTTATGTAAGCAACTCACTTCGTTTCCTTCTCTCCTATCTCCATGGACTGTTTAATATTTGGAACTACTCCGGGCATGTCTTGACTGCTGTCCGCCTGAGTCACTCAGTGGCTTTATATACATGCAAGCAAAGTTACCAGGTGTCTCCATAAGCCAATGCACCATAGGAGGGAATATTTCCACGTTTTCTTCGCAAAAAAATAACCACTGTGTGAGCGGATGGCAACGCAAAGCGTGACAAATCACTATATGGGGGAAGAGGGAGGGGAAAGCGCCATAACTTCTTCTTTTTTATTTTTGCGAATTTTGCATTAACATTTCATCACTAGGAGGCTGAAACACACACAAACATGTGATAATTTTATGGAATATTTCGTCATTTTATTTTTCCAAGAATTTCCCAAGATTTCGGGCCTTTTTACGCTTGGTAATATAATTCCATACAATGAACTCTAATATTTATTTTACTGTATGAGCAGCTCGCTCCTAATATTTAGATGTTCCAATGCTATGTAAAAACCCGCCGTAGAAAAAAAAAATATATTAATGTTACATAAGAAAACACAAACCTTCATCTATTTCATTATAACTTAAATACTACTGATCAAAATTACTTGAACCTTCGTGTACTTGTAGTCTGATACTTCTTGCCCAAGGAAAGCAGAGTGGTTTTTAGACAAAGAAATTTATTTGTGTGTGAGATTTTTATTTTTATTTTTTGGAGAATCTGAAATCCGCATGAACGGAAAATAGGGAGACTTTAATTATAATATAATATTTAAGGAGGAACTCGCTCTGCTTTGAAAATAGTGCATTTAATGAGGAGTAAACCAAAATGAAATTAATAAAATCCATCCTATAACAGGGGAGTTATAATGGAGTAAAGATGAAAAAAATGCATTTAATAAAACGGGCCGCGAAGGTGACAGACCACAGCGCTCTACTCAGAAGTCTCCTGGAGGCACTTGTGTCTTATTTTCTTTCTCGACGTTGTGTACATTAGGTGGTCCTTCTTCTGTAGGCATAGTGTGGCTGTGCTTATCATGTGTGGAACTACAGTGATGATGTCAAGGTTCCAAAGTTGGGTGCTGTAATCGGAAGGGGATAACAAACAAGATAAATGGTTAGACACCAATTTACTTTAAATAAAGTAAAGAAACCCACAACAACCTCACAAACACTGAAATCTCCAACACGAAGGCTTCAGCATGCCGGACTCAGCAATGATCCTTTGCACGGCTTCTTCCTCTTCTGGCGTCCCGTCCTCAGAGTGGCAGTGACGAGGCAGCACAGCTTCGTCCTTGAAGTGGTGTAGACGTGGTAGACGAGGGAGGCGCAGGAGGAGAAGGGGCGTCAGGGTCACGGCAGTAACGGGAGTCCAATGCGTGGAGAGGAATTTAATGATGACATTATTTCATCCCTCATCTCCTCTGTCGTGTTTACTTTCCTCTTGATAGGCTGTGTGAAGCAGTACTGAAGATGGTGAATTACCTTATCAGTCAGTCTAGTACTTCCACCCAAGACAGATTTTTTTCTACCACTGTGCTGCAAGTTCCATCTATGTTTCCTTGCACAAATTTATTAGTCATATAGCCTACCCAGTTTTTTAGCTACAAGATTTGTGCAGTCTCACTTACAGCCACATTCTCACAGAATTTCACAATGTCCTCTTTTCATATTATAATATATTCTGTATATGACGTTTTGGTCTTTTTCTTTGTTTGTTGAATATAACCTAATCCTTTCCATACAGCTTGTGGCAGTGCGCGAAGTGGAATCCGTATACGACCCAGCTGGCGGGCTGCTAGCGCCCGAGACATTTGTTTGTTCATCCTTACTTTTCTTTCGTCTCTCTTACTTATGCAAGACTTTGCTTCTGCTTCTGTCTTGCATTGGAGGGTTTTGTCATTGTTGCTAAGTCCTCAAAGCAGAACTTGGGTGGTAGAAAAAAAAGGAGTGCGTCTGCCGAGGTGGAGCTGAAGAGCAAACACCATATATTTAGTTAGGCCTATGGGCCACTGAACGTTAGGGGTGGGCAGATAGCGGTACCAGTACCGGTACTAACGGTATCAGCTATACGGTACAATACCGGTACCAGACTGCTCGGTACCGGTATCGATACTGACCAGTCGCTCATGATGTCCCTCATTTCTTCCTCTCACGAGTGACAGGCTGAGACTGAGTGCTTACAATATCTCGGTGATGTGGATATTCTCTCTCTCTCTCTCTCTCTCAGGGACTTCGTGGTGCGGTGGTTAGCACACTCGGCTCACAACCGAGAGAACCCGGGTTCGATTTCCGGGCGGAGTGGAAAAATTTGGGCGGCTTTTCCGATACCCTACGCCCCTGTCCACCCAACAGTGAATGGGTATCAGGTATTAATCGGGGGTTGTGTCCCGCCTCCTGGGATATGTTCCCTTCTCCTATAATTCCTTCCCCTTCTGTCTCTCTCCGGCATATGACCACAGATGTTGCGTCGACTAAACGAAATTTTCTAACTTTCCCCTCTCTCTCTCTCTCTCTCTCTCTGTATGAAGTGAAGATTTATTTTTTCGAAAAAAAAATAGCATATATAGTTATTATGGATGGTCTCATAGTCTAGTTATAATAGCAGTATATATTACCAAACCTTTAAAAAAAATAATCGGACATGAAGAGTTATCTAATAGATAAGTTATTGAAATAATGGAGACGAGAGGAAGAATGAAAACAACAACCCAGGACAAAATGTCGGGCAGACCGTGTGACTCAGCACAGCAAGGCATAACTTGTCCCCACACTCCAGCTAGGCGAGGGTCTCACTAAGCTCCGGCAACCGGCACTGGCGGTAAACTGGTACCGTTTAGTGTTCCGGGACCTTAATGGAACCGCCGTACCGGTTTGTAATGATTCTATTCCATTTAATTAAATGCCGCTCAGCACGTGGAAAAGATTTAAAGATATGCACACCCCTGGTACTCAAAACAGGAGTAGCTACAGTTTTGAAATTCCTATGACATATTGCCACATCATTAAACTTTTTTCACAGGAAATTACAAAATCAGTATTTTTCAAGAAAATGCCTATTTTTACCCCGAATAGCCACGAAAGAAGAATATATTTAGTGCTGTTCCAGGATGGAACGGGTGTGTTAAGAGGAAACACACGTTTGCTAAGGAAAAATACCTTAACAGGGTTAAACATTGTAGGCTGCGAGGTACAAGCCTGCATTTTTTTTCAGTTTCAGCCTATAGGGACGTCATGCTTTCTTGGTGGAAATTGGTGGCCGTCCTCAGCCTGTTGTGGTGCAGTTAAGTGTTCATAGTGGCGCCATCTTGCTTGGTTCATGCTGTTCCCAGAAGCTCATCTTTGATCCTCTTTCAAAGAGAATCTAGAGTTTCGGTTGATAGGTGGTCTATACTACGACTCTATTGGATAGCATGTAGGTAGTCTTATGCCACTTGACAATGACTGAATGTATTCCACATGCAGAAGGGTGTGGGACTCAAACCCGGTCCTTCAAGAAGCAGCGCCCGCACCTTGACCTCTCAATTACCGACTCCTTGATGAATAGAAGAGAGTTCGAGAAGGTTCTTAACTCCTTAACCCCAGGTGACGACATATGTCGCCCTAACCTACAAAGTCCTTCACCCCGGGTGACGACATATGACGTTCTACCAATTTTTGAAATAAATGCGCCGATATTTGTGGCTCCTTGCCCAAACATTCTAGGCTACAGAACACGACTGCTGAAAATTATGCCCGGGGTTAAGGGGTTAAAAAACTACAATAAAAAAAGTGAAGAAAGAAATTGGTCATTTTTTAGTGAGGGGAAGCAGTGGGTGAGAGGTCAGCGTGCGGGCCGAGTGGCTTCGTGGACCTAAGTCGAATCCCACAAAAACACGCTAATTTTTTAAGTCATCGCCGAGTGGCGGAAGATTATTCAAATGGTGTTCGGATCTGCAGTCAACCCTAACTCAGCGTCATCATTCAAGTGGAGCACCGGTGGGTCAGAATGACCCAAGCAAAAGAGCAATAAATCACGGAAACGACTATAAATCAAATTCGCCTCCACCATTAACGGGCTGGAACCGACCAAAATGCCCCTCAAAATAGTGAACCGCCGCAACAGCCAGCACTTGAAAATAAAAAATATAATGATCATAAAAAAAAATATATATATATATATATATATATATATATATATATATATATATATATATATATATATATATATATATATATATATATATATATATATCTGAAATGATGAGAGAGGTCAAAATAATCAAATATATATATATATATATATATATATATATATATATATATATATATATATATATATATATATATATATATATATATATATATATATATATATATGTGTGTGTGTATGTGTGTGTGTATATACGAGGTCTGGACTTCTGAAGATCTCGAAAAATCCTCAGCAATAAAAATATAAAAATAAAATATCTGAAAATTGAGTTATCAGACTCACAGCCCCTTCTCGTCTCTTATTTATGACCAGTCACAACTACCATAAGACAAGCAAAGACCAGATGAACCTGCTCTTAAGTTTATTTAAAGCAACAAAGAAAACTCGCTGGAAAATAAGGAATTATTAATTAATTCCAGGCACACAGCAACTTAGCTAACTATCTTAAAACATCCTAGGCAATAAGTGTACTTAACTGTAGGTGGGAAAAGCAGAAGCCACACCTGATCTACCACGTGGTCCTTGCCCACGTTGGTCCTCCTTCAGTCCTCTTCTTGTAACCTTCCAACAACACGCCGCCTACTCGTGGCTTCCCAAGGGCTTCCCTCGCCTGCAGTACACAGCACGTAGCTTGTGGATACTATCAGGGCAGGAAAACCACCACGATGAACACGTGGCGCGAAGGAGGTGGCGGAGGGACGTTTTGTCGCGTTGGTGTCTCTCGGAGAAGTGGCTGGGTGCCGCCCGCCGACCCACAATCCTTCAGCCGCCCCGGACGCGGTGAAAATGCCAGCACTCGCCACAACTGACATCTATCTTTCTGCATAACACTTACACTAAACGCCCTAACGGCTATGGGCTATTATTTATTAATAACCTAACACCATGCACTAGGTAATAGTGGGTCATGCATCCCACTCATAGTTTAGCTACGAATATGATTTGAAATAGCGCGCTGCTCCCGCCTTGTAGTTTTTCCCGCCTGTCCTGGGACTTAGTTCCCGCTTTCACAATCAAAATGGCGGGGACTCCCGCGGTATTTTCCACGGGCTATTTCTTGAATAATGAAATAATGACACCTCACCCCCCCTTTAAGATAACTTTTGTCTTCAGAGAAAAGTTTTTGACTGTGATACGCTGCCAACACTGGTAACATGCCCTACACCTGCACCTACAGAATTAGCATGTTCCTGACAGTACGTTCTCACACTTTTCACACATCCTCTCATACTGTAGTGTATGTCAGTTAACCCCTGCTCAGGTAATTGACGGTTCGCCTGTGAGTGAAAAACCTCAACATTTACGTTAATACTCAAACTAGAGGGAAACTCCCTAGCGAGGCGCCATTCCTGTTAAAGCGGGCTTGGCGAACTTCGCCACAATTATTCACAATATGTAAGTGGTGTTATGTATGTATACATTGTGTAGGTGGGACAGATGTGGAGTAGATGTAGGTAGGTGTAAAATGGTGTAACTTATTGTATAAATTCCTGGCTATCTGTCTAATTTTTCCTACATTATCACACCATGCACTATACTATACCATGCAACTTAAATTTTAAGAATGCCGCAAAACTCACGGGCCAAACCAGCTTTTTCAGGGTTGCATTTACGACTCACCACCTACGGTTCACGACAGCTCCTATCTGCTCGAAAAACACATGGCTGGATGGCGGGGTGCTCCGCCAACCATTCTCGAAAGCCACCTAATCTGCACACTTTCGTCACTTAGTTCCTCGATTCAGCTGAATCTGAGGTTCCAAGATCCGAACATGAAGTCTCAAAGCCATCAAACCTGTCCACTTTGATCAACTTATAGCCTCTTGCATTTAGCGTAACCCGTTTCTGGGTCGTGATCTGTAGAGTCCCTCATAGAGTCCCGACAATCTAAGATTTGGACGCCATTATTAGCCCTGTATTTTCGCCGCGCTTTTCAAACACTAGCACACGCTCTCGCGGCGAAAACAGGGCCAATAATGGCGTCCAAATCTTAGTCTGTCGGGACTCTATCTATCAACGGATTCTACAGATCACGACCCAGAAACGGGTTACGCTAAATGGAAGAGGCTATTACTCTGCTATCAGACGCGACAAGAAGTCCGCCCCAACGTTGGCATGTCCCTTTATGTACTTTACAGTGAACTGAAACTGCTGGAGATACAACGCCCAACGCATCAGACGTGCATTTGCATTCTTAGAAGTTTTCAAACTGGCTAGGGGCATATGATCAGTTTCGAGAACGAATTGGACGCCATATAGGTAAAAGTAATATTTCCTGATTCCCTCTACTACTGCAAGGACCTCCTTCTCTACCGTAGAGTAACTTCTCTCGGCTGCACGCAACTTCCTACTGTAATAACTTACAGGAAACACCTGATTATTACTTTCTTGCATCAACACGGTACCAATGCCCTCCTGTGATGCATCGGTACGCAGAATGAACTGCATATTTGGGATATAATCCTGGTAATATCCCGCTAAGCCCAAGAATGTCTTTACCTGAGTTTTGGTCTGAGGACGTGGATCATTTCTAACCTTTTCTATTTTATCCATCTGGCACCCATACTGTCCCTCACCAATGACGTGACCTAAGAATGGCACCTTTTCGTGCCCAATCAAGCACTTACTGGGCTTAATGGTCAGGTTGTAGCGCCGGAGCCGCTCCAGCACTAACCTGAGGGTCTCTAAATGCTGCCTGAATGTGGGTGAGTGAATTAATACGTCATCCACGAAAAGCTCCACTCCTTCCATACCTCTGATGACCTCGCGCATGACTTTGTTAAAAGCTGCTGGCGAGTTGGTCATCCAGAAGGGTAAGCCTTGTAATGATACAATCCTTCAGGTGTACTAAAAGCTGTCACCTTACAACTCTCCTCAATCAGAGGAATCTGGAAAAACCCTTTCGTCAGGTCTATCTTAGAAAAAATTATAGAATCAGCCAGAGTAGCAAATATGGCCTGCGGGTCAGACATTGGCTCAACGACCTAGAGCAGTTGGTTCACCACCCTACACGTATTCCCGACCGTCTTGGAGACAGGCCCAACATTCTACACCTCTTCCTTACCTCTAATCCTTCTGCTTACCCTGTCAAACTGTTCTCTCCGTTGGGCTCCTCCGATCATAACCTCATTTCTGTTTCCTGTCCTATCGCTCCTGTACATCCTCTGGACCCACCGAAGAGGCGATGCTTCTGGCATTTTGCTTCAGCTCGGTGGGACGACCTGAGGATGTACTTTTTCGATTTCCCGTGGAATGTTTACTACTTCCAGGAGAGAGACCTCTCTGTGTGTGCCCAGCGCATGTCAGAGGTGATTGTCTCTGGAATGGAGGCATACATTCCACGTTCTTTCTCTACTCCTCATGCTAAAAAGCCTTGGTTTAATCATGCTTGTTCTCGTGCAATTAGAGATAGAAAGGCAGCTCACAAACGGTTCCAGAGACTTCGAACTCCCGCTAACTATGACCTTTACATTTCAGCCCGGAATCGTGCCAAATCTATTCTCTGACTTTCCAAAACTTCTTTTATCAATAGAAAATGTCAACAACTTGCTTCTTCTAACTCTTCCCGTGACCTCTGGCATCTAGCCAAAAATATCTCCCCCAATTTCACTTCTTCCGCTTTCCCTCCTCTCCTTAAACCTGACGGCAGCACTGCCGTCTCATCTGTCTCTAAGGCTGAACTCTTCGCTCAAACTTTCTGTAAGAACTCCACCCTGGACGATTCTGGGCATATTCCTCCTACTCATCCCCCCTCTGACTCCTTTATGCCTGTTATTAAGATTTTTCCAAATGATGTGTTCTATGCCCTCTCTGGCCTCAACTCTCAGAAGGCTTATGGACTTGATGGAGTGCCTCCTATTGCCATTAAAAACTGTGCTTCTGTGCTGACACCCTGCCTGGTCAAACTCTTTCGTCTCTGCCTATCAACATCTACCTTTCCTTCCTGCTGGAAATATGCCTTTGTACAGCCTGTGCCTAAGAAGGGTGATCGTTCCAATCCCTCAAACTACCGCCCTATAGCTTTACTTTCCTGTTTATCTAAAGCTTTTGAATCAATCCTTTGCCGGAAGATTCAAAAGCACCTTTCCACTTATAACCTTCTATCTGATCGCCAGTATGGATTCCGCAAGGGGCGTTCTACTGGCGATCTTCTTGCTCTCTTAACTAACTCCTGGTCACCCTCTCTTTGCCGTTTCGGTGAAACTTTCTATGTTGCGCTAGACATATCGAAAGCCTTCGATAGAGTCTGGCACAAGTCTCTGCTTTCTAAACTGCCCTCTTTCGGATTTTATCCCTCTCTCTGTTCCTTTATCTCCAGTTTTCTTTCCGGCCGTTCTATCTCTGCGGTGGTAGACGGTCACTGTTCTTCCCCTAAACCTATCAACAGTGGTGTTCCACAGGTCTCTGTCCTATCACCCACTCTCTTCCTGTTATTCATCAATGATCTTCTTTCCATAACAAATTGTCCTGTCCACTCATACGCCGACGACTGCACTCTGCATTATTCAACTTCTTTCAACAGAAGACCATCACAGCAGGAAGTACACGACTCCAGACTGGAGGCTGCAGAACGCTTAACCTCAGGCCTTACTATCATTTCCGATTGGGGCAGAAGGAACCTTGCGCCCTTCAATGCCTCAAAAACTCAATTTCTCCACCTATCAACTCGACACAATCTTCCAAACACCTATCCCCTATTCTTCGACAACACTCAGGTATCACCATTTTCAACACTAAACATCCTCGGTCTATCCTTAACTCAAAATCTCAACTGGAAACTTCACACCTCTCTCGCTCAATCAGCTCCCTCGAGGTTGAGCGTTCTGTATCGTCTCCGCCAGTTCTTCTCCCCCGCGCAGTTGCTATCCATATACACCTTGTCCGCCTTCGTATGGAGTATGCCTCTCACGTGTTGGGGGGGCTCCACTCACACAGCTCTTCTGGACAGAATGGAGTCTAAGACTCTTCGTCTCATCAGCTCTCCTCCTCCTACTGATAGTCTTCTACCTCTTAAATTCCGTCGCGATGTTGCGTCTCTTTCTATCTTTTATCGATATTTCCACGCTGACTGCTCTTCTGAACTTGCTAACTGCATGCCTCCCCCCCTTCCCGCGGCCACGCTGCACACGACTTTCTACTCATGCTCATCCCTATACTGTCCAAACCCCTTATTCAAGAGTTAACCAGTATCTTCACTCTTTCATCCCTGACGCTGGTAAACTCTGGAACAATCTTCCTTTATATGTATTTCCTCCTGCCTACGACTTGAACTCTTTCAAGAGAAGGGTATCAGGACACCTCTCCTCCCGAAATTGACCTCTCTTTCGGCCACCTCTTTTGATTCTTTTTAGGAGCAGCGAGTAGCGGGCTTTTTTTTTTTATTATTGTTTCATTTTTTATGCCCTTGAGGTGTCTCCTTTGTTGTAAAAAAAAAAAATATATACATATATATATATATATATATATATATATATATATATATATATATATATGTTAGCGACGCGGAGAGCTGTGTGAGTGGATCCCCCCACACGTGAAATGTATACTCCATACGAGGGCGGACAAGGCTCCTGTAAATGGAAAGCAACTGTGCGGGGGAAAAGAACTAGCGGAGACAGTACAGAACGCCCAGCCTCGAGGAAGCTGATTTAGTGAGAGAAAAGATATTAAGTTTCCAGTTTTGATTTTGAGTTAAGGATAGACCGAGGATGTTTAGTGTTGAAGAAGGTGATAGTTGAGTGTTGTCAAAGAAAAGGAGATAGTTGTTTGGAAGATTGTGTCGAGCGGATAGGTAGAGAAATTGTGTTTTTTAGGCGTTGAAGGACACCAGGTTTTTCTTGCCCCAGCCGGAAATGATGGTAAGCCCTGAGGCTAAGCGTTCTGCTGCCTCCAGCTTGAAATCGTTTAGTTCCTGTTGGGTGGGTCTTCTATTAAAAGAAATTGACAGTTGGTTTTGGAAAGATCATCAATGAACAACAGAAAAAGATTGGAGGAAAAGACATAATCCTGCGGAACACCACTATTAATAGGTTTTTGGGAAGAACAGTGGCCGTCTACCACAGCAGAAATAGAACGACCAGAGAGGAAACTTGAGATAAAAGTACAGAGAGAAATTTAGAAACCGTAGAGGGTAGTTTGGAAAGCAAAGATTTGTGCCAGACTCTATCAAAGGCTTTTCATTTGTCCAGCGCAATTGCAAAGGTTTCACCGAAACGGCTAAGAGAGTCACTTAGAAAGGCAAGGAGATCACCAATAGAACGCCTCTTGCGGAACCCATACTGGCGATCAGGTTGATGATCAGAAGTGGAAAGGTGCTTTTGAATCTACCGGTTAAGAATTTATTCAAAAGCTTTAGATAGACAAGAAAGCAAAGCTATAAGACAGTAGTTTGAGGGATCGGAACGGTCACCCATCTTGGGCACTAAAAAATAAAAAATACATAAAACAACTAAATAGAGTGGTGCACCTTAAAAACATAAGAGGTGGCAAAAAAAAGCGGATTCTTCGTGCCAGCTTGTATGTTTTTAAGGTACACTATTCTATTTAGTTGTTTTATGTAATTTTTACTCCTTAGTGTTTTATTAGGTTTATTATCTTAGGTGTTTAATTTATTATATGTACACTTTTAATCTTTTATTAGTTTTATATTTTACCAACATATTTTATACAATTTTTGCATGTAGTTTTCTCGTTCTTATTTAATCACAGTTATGCCTGATGATGGAGTAAGACTCTCCGAAACATTGCAACAATAAAAAGATGTTCTACTCCGTGTTATATATATATATATATATATATATATATATATATATATATATATATATATATATATATATATATATATATATATATATATATATATCAGGTCCATAAGCCTTCTGAAAGTTGAGGCCAGAGAAGGCATCATTATGAACTATCTTAATAATGGCATAAAGGAGTAAGAGGGGAGAAGAGTAGGAGGAATATGCCCAGAATCGTCCAGGTGGAGTTTTTACAGCCTTAGAGATAGATGAGACGGCGCTGCTGCCGTCAAGGTTAAGGAGAGAAGGGAAGGAGGAAGAAGTGAAATTGGAGGAGATATTTTTGGCTAGGTGCAAGAAGTCACGGGAAGAATTATAAAAAGCAAGGTTTTGACATTTCATATTTATGAAAGAGCTTTTGGTAAGTTGAAGAATAGATTTGGCTCGGTTCAGGGCAGACATATAAAGATCATGGTTAGCAGTAATGCGAAGGCTCTGGTACCTTTTGTGAGCTGCCTCTCAATCTTTAAATAGCACGAGAACAAGCATGATTAAACCATGGCTTTTTAGCATGAGGAGTAGAGAAAGAACGTGGAATGTATGCCTCCATTCCAGAGACCTCTGTGATGCATCCCACCCTGACAACTAAGCAATGGTCAGCACTCCACCCTAAACAATAAGTCAGGGTCAGCATCCTACCCTGACAAGTAAGCCAGGGTCAGTATTCCACCCCAAACAATAAACCAGGGTCAGCATCCCACCCTGACAAGTAAGCCAGGGTCAGCATCCCACCTTCAATAAGCCAGGGTCAACATCCCACCCTGACACTTAAGCCAGGGTCAGCATTCCACCCTCAACAATAAGCTAGGGTCAACATCCCACCCTGACAACTAAGCCAGGGTTTGCATTCCATCCCAAACAATAAGCCAGGGTCAACATCCCACCCTGACAAGTAAGCCAGGGTCAGTATTCCACCCCAAACAATAAACCAGGGTCAGCATCCCACCCTGACAAGTAAGCCAGGGTCAGCATCCCACCTTCAATAAGCCAGGGTCAACATCCCACCCTGACACTTAAGCCAGGGTCAGCATTCCACCCTCAACAATAAGCCAGGGTCAACATCCCACCCTGACAACTAAGCCAGGGTTTGCATTCCATCCCAAACAATAAGCCAGGGTCAACATCCCACCCTGACATGTTTGCCAGGGTCAGCATCCCACCCTAATCATTAAGCCAGGGTCAGCATCCTACCCTGACAAGTAAGCTAGGGTCAGCATCCCACCCTAAACAATAAGCCAGGGTCAGCATCCCACCCTGACACCTAAGCCATGGTCAGCAGCCCACCCTGAGAGGTAAGCCAGGGTCAGCATTCCACCCTAAACAGTAAGCCAGGGTCAGCATCCCACCCTAAACAATAAGCCAGGGTCAGCATCCCACCCTAAACAATAAGCCAGGGTCAGCATTCCACCCTAAACAGTAAGCCAGGGTCAGCATCCCACCCTAAACAATAAGCTAGGGTCAGCATCCCACCCTAAACAATAAGCCAGGGTCAGCATCCCACCCTAAACAATAAGCCAGGGTCAGCATCCCACCCTAAACAATAAGCCAGGGTCAGCATCCCACCCTAAACAATAAGCCAGGGTCAGCATCCCACCCTAAACAATAAGCCAGGGTCAGCATCCCACCCTAAACAATAAGCCAGGGTCAGCATTCCACCCTAAACAATAAGCCAGGGTCAGCATCCCACCCTAAACAATAAGCCAGGGTCAGCATCCCACCCTAAACAATAAGTCAGGGTCAGCATCCCACCCTAAACAATAAGCCAGGGTCAGCATCCCACCCTAAACAATAAGTCAGGGTCAGCATCCCACCCTAAACAATAAGCCAGGGTCAGCATCCCACCCTAAACAATAAGTCAGGGTCAGCATCCCACCCTAAACAATAAGCCAGGGTCAGCATTCCACCCTAAACAATAAGCCAGGGTCAGCATCCCACCCTAAACAATAAGTCAGGGTTAACATACCACTTTGACAACTAAGCCAGGTCTGTTTACGTTTCTGCTTTCGTTTCTGCTTTTGCTTTCGCTTCTGCTTATGTATCCGTTTCTGCTTCTGATTCCGCCTCTGCTTCTCAATCTGCTTCTATTTCTGCTTCTGTTTTGCTTCCGCTTCTGCTTCCTCTTCTGCTGCTCCTTCTGTTTCTGCTTCTGCTAAACCTTCTTCTGCTCCTCTTTTTCTTTTGCTTCCGTTTTTATTCTTCCGCTTACAATTCTCCCTTCCTTTATGGTTCCCTAGTCACTTCCGCTTCCGCTTTATCTTCCGCTTCCGCTTCTACTTCCACTTTCACTTCCGCTTCCGCTTTCTCTTCCGCTTCCGCTTCTACTTCCGCTGCCAGTTCCGCTTCCAGTACCGCTTTCGCTTCCGCTTTCGCTTCCACTTCCACTCTCGCTTCAACTTTCGCTTCCGCTTTCGCTTCCGCTTCCGCTTTCGCTTCCGCTTCCGCTTTCGCTTCCACTTTCGCTTCCACTTTCTCCTCCGCTTTCGCCTCCGCTTCCGCTTTCGCTTCCACTTTCTCCTCCGCTTTCGCCTCCGCTTCCGCTTTCGCTTCCGCTTCCGCTTTCGCTTCCACTTTCGCTTCCACTTTTGCTTCCACTTTCGCTTCCACTTTCGTTTCCGCTTCTGCCTCCACTTTCACCTCCGCTTCCACTTTTGCCTCCACTTTCTCTTCCACTTTCTCTTCCGCTTCCACTTTCGCTTCCACTTTCGCTTCCACTTTCGATTCCGATCCACTTTCGCTTCCGCTTCCGCTTCCACTTTCGCTTCCACTTTCGCTTCCGCTTCCCCTCCCCTTCCGCTTCCACTTTCGCTTCCGCTTCCACTTTCGCTTCCGCTTCCACTTTCGCTTCCGCTTCCACTTTCGCTTCCACTTTCGCTTCCACTTCCGCTTCCGCTTCCACTTTTGCTTCCGCTTTCGCTTCCACTTTCGCTTCCACTTTCGCTTCCGCTTTCGCTTCCACTTTCGCTTCCACTTTCGCTTCCGCTTCCACTTTCGCTTCCACTTCCGCTTCCGCTTCCACTTTTGCTTCCGCTTTCGCTTCCACTTTCGCTTCCACTTTCTCTTCCACTTTCGCTTCCGCTTTCTCCTCCGCTTCTGCTTCCACTTCCGCTTCTGCTTCCACTTTTGCTTCCGCTTTCGCTTCCACTTCCGCTTCCACTTTCGCTTCCGCTTCCGCTTCCACTTTCGCTTCCGCTTTCCCTTCCGACTCCGATTCCACTTTCGCTTCCACTTTCGCTTCCACTTTCGCTTCCTCTTTCGCTTCCACTTTTGTTTCCGCTTCCGCTTCCTCTTTCGCTTCCACTTTCGCTTCCGCTTTCGCCTCCGCTTCCGCTTTCGCTTCCACTTTCGCGTCCGCTTACGCTTTCGCTTCCACTTTCGCTTCCGCTTTCGCCTCCGCTTCCGCTTTCGCTTCCACGTTCGCTTCCACTTAAGCCTCCGCTTCCTCTTCCGCTTCCACTTTCGGTTCCGCTTTCGCTTCCACTTTCGCTTTCGCTTCCGCTTCCACTTTCGCTTCCGCTTCCACTTTCGCTTCTGCTTCCACTTCCTCTTCCGCTTCACTTTCGCTTCCACTTTCGTGTCCACTTTCGCTTCCGCTTCTGCTTCCACTTTCGTTTCCACTTTCGTTTCCACTTTCGCTTCAACTTTCGCTTCCACCTTCGCTTCCGCTTCCGCTTCCACTTTTGTTTCCGCTTCCACTACCGCTTCCGCTTCCACTCTTGCTTCCACTTGCTCTTCCGCCTCTGCATCCGCTCCCACTTTCCCTTCTGCATCCACTTTCGCTTCCGCTTCCATTTTCGTTTCTACATCCGCTTTCGCTTCCACTTTCGCTTCCGATTCCACTTTTGCTTCCGCTTTCGCTTCCGCTTCTGCTTCCGCTTTCGGTTCCGCTTCCGCTTCCACTTTTGCTTCCACTTTCGCTTCCACATCCGCTTCCACTTTCGCTTCCGTTTCCACTTTCGCTTCCGCTTCCGCTTCCACTTTCGCTTCCCCTTTCTCTTCCGCTTCCACTTTTGCTTCCGTTTCCGCTTCCACTTTTGCTTCCACTTTCGCTTCCACTTCCGCTTCCGCTTCCAGTTTCGCTTCCTCTTCCACTTTCGTTTCCACTTTCGCTTCCGTTTCCACTTTCTTTTCCGCTTTCGCTTAAGCTTGAACTTTCGCTTCCGCTTTCGATTCCACTTTCGCTTCCGCTTCCGCTCTCTCTTCCCCTAATTTCCACTTCCGCTTCCACTTTCACTTTCGCTTTCGCTTCCACTTTCAATTCCGCTTTCGCCTCCACTTCCGCTTCCACTTTCGCTTCCGCTTCCACTTCCGGTTCTGCTTCCTCTTCCAATTTCGCTTCCACTTTCGCTACTTCGCTACTTCTCGTCTGCTTCTTCTTCCGCCGCTGCTTCTTCTTCCGTCGCTGCCTCTTCTTCCGCCGCTGCATCTTCTTCCGTTGCTGCTTCTTCCACAGCTGCTTCTTCTTTCGACGCTGCTTCTTCTTCCGCTGTTGCTTCTTATTCCGCATCTGCTTCTTCTTCAGTCGCTGCTTTTTCTTTCGCCGCTGCTTCTTCCGACACTGCTTCTTCCACTGCTTCTTTCGTCGCTGCTTTTTTCTTCCGGCGCTGCTTCTCCTTCCGTTGCTGCTTCTTCTTCCATCGCTGCTTCTTCTTCCGTCGCTGCTTCTTCTTCCGGCGCTGCTTCTTCTTCCGCCGCTGCTTCTCCTTCCACTGCTGCTTCTTCCTCCGTAGCTGCTTCTTTTTCCGCATCTGCTTCTTCTTCCGCCGTTGCTTCTTCTTCCGCTGATGCTTCTTCTTCCGCAACTGCTTCTTCTTCCGCCGCTGCTTCTTCTTCCGATGATGCTTCTCCTTCCGCAACTGCTTCTTCTTCCGACGCTGTTTCTTCTTCCGCAGCTGCTTCTTCTTTCGACGCTGCTTCTTCTTCCACAGCTTCTAATTCTCCCGCAGCTGCTTTTTCTTCCGCAGCTGCATGTTCTTCCGCTGTTGCTTCATCCGCAGCTGCTTCTTCTTTCGACGCTGCTTCTTCTTCAGTCGCTGCTTCTTCTTCCGCAGCTGCTTTTTCTTTCGTCGCTGCTTCTTTTTTCGGCGCTGCTTCTTCTTCCGTCACTGCTTCTTCTTCCGTCGCTGTTTCTTCTTCCGTCGCTGCTTTTTCTTCCGTCGCTGCTTCTTCTTCCGCCGCTGCTTCTCCTTCTACTGCTGCTTCTTCTTCCGCAGCTGCTTCTTGTTCCGCAATTGTTTTTTTCTTCCGCTGCTGCTTCTTCTTCCGGTGATGCTACTTCTTCCGCAACTGCTTCTTCTTCCGACGCTGCTTCTTCTTCCGCAGCTGCTTCTTCTTTCGACAATGTTTCTTCTTCCGCAGCTGCTTCTTCTTCCGCAGCTGCTTCATCTTCCGTCACCGCTTCTTCTTCCGTCGCTGCTTCTTCCGCAGCTGCTTCTTCTTCCGTCACTGCTTCTTCTTCCGCAGCTGCTTCTTCTTCCGCATCTGCTTCTTCTTCCGTCGCTGCTTATTCTTCCGCAGCTGCTTCTTCTTCCGCAACCACTTCTTCTTCAATCGCTGCTTCTTCTTCTTCCGCAGCTGCTTCTTCTTCCGTCGTTGCTTTTTCTTTCGTCGCTGTTTGTTCTTCCGTCGCTGTTTCTTCTTCCGTCGCTGCAGTTTCATCTCTCACTGCTTCTTCTTCCGTCGCTAAAGCTTCTTCCGTCTCTGCTTTTTCTTATGGCGCTGCTTCTTCCGTCGTTGCTTCTTTTTCCGTCGCTGCAGCTGCTTCAGTCGCTACTTTTTCTTCCGTGGCTGCTTCTTCTTCCGTCTCTGCTTCTTCTTCCGTCGCTTCTTCTTCTTCCGTCGCTTCTTCTTCCTTAGTTACTTCTTCCGTCGCTGCTTCTTCTTCCGTCGCTGCTTCTTCTTCAATCGCTGATTCTTCTTCCGTCGCTGTTTCTTCTTCCGTTGCTTCTTCTTCCGTTGCTACTTCTTCTTCTGGGGCTGCTTCTTCTTCTGTTGCTACTTCTTCCGTCGCTGCTTCTCCTTCCTTCGCTTCTTCTTCCATCGCTTCTTCTTCTTTCGTCGCTACTTCTTCCGTCGCTGTTTCTTCTTCCGTCGCTGTTTCTTCTTCCGTCGCTTCTTCCTCCGTCGCTAATTTTTTTTCAGTAGCTACTTCTCCTTCCATCGCTGCTTCTTCTTCCGTCGCTACTTCTTCCCTCGCTGCTTCTTCTTCCGTCACTTCTTCTTCCGTCGCTTCTTCTTCCGTCGCTACCACGTCTTCTGTCGCTGCTTCTTCTTCCGTAGCTTCTACTTGCGTCTCAGCTTCTTCGTTTGTGGCTGCTTCTTCTTCCGTCGCTGCTTCTTCTTCCGTCGCTTCTTCTTCTTCCGCAGCTGCTTCTTCTTCCGCATCTGCTTCTTCTTCCGTCGCTGCTTATTCTTCCGCAGCTGCTTCTTCTTCCGCAACCACTTCTTCTTCAATCGCTGCTTCTTCTTCCGCAGCTGCTTCTTCTTCCGTCGCTGCTTTTTCTTCCGTCGCTGTTTGTTCCGTCGCTGTTTCTTCTTCCGTCGCTGCAGCTTCATCTCTCACTGCTTCTTCTTCCGTCGCTAAAGCTTCTTCCGTCTCTGCTTTTTCTTATGGCGCTGCTTCTTCCGTCGTTGCTTCTTTTTCCGTCGCTGCAGCTTCTTCAGTCGCTACTTTTTCTTCCGTGGCTGCTTCTTCTTCCGTCTCTGCTTCTTCTTCCGTCGCTTCTTCTTCTTCCGTCGCTTCTTCTTCCTTAGTTACTTCTTCCGTCGCTGCTTCTTCTTCCGTCGCTGCTTCTTCTTCAATCGCTTTTCTAAGTACCGTTTGTGTATTTTCTTTGTATCGTCGCTTCTTCGGTATCATTTTCATTATACTGTTTTTTCCATGTATTTTTTTTTTGTATCGTCGTTTTTTCGGTGTATTTTTCTTTGAATCGTTTTTTCGGTGTAGTTTTCTTTGTATCGTCGTGTCCTCTGTGTATGTTTATAAGTATCGTCGTTTCTTCTGTGTTTTTCATAATACCCTTTTTTCGGTGTATTTTTCTATGTATCGTTTTTTTCGTGATTTTTTATGTTGTATCGATCCTTGGGTAATTTTTTTCTCTGGATCATTCATTTGATGTATTTTTCTTTTTATCGTCGTTTCTTCGGTCCTTTTTTTTTTCTTTATACCGTTTCTTCACTGTATTTTTCTTTGTATCTTTTCTTCGGTAAATATTTCTTTGTATCGTTTCTTAGGTGTGTTTTCTGTAGTATTCTATCTGTTTCCTTGTGTTGTGTAGGCTAGCTACATCGCCTTATCTCGGTGCTGTATGCTGCTCAGGATGAGTCTCCTTCACCCCAGAGAAGTCAGCAACCCTACCCATCATACAACACCAAAGGCCTTAGCGCTTGCCTTGATGTTTTTATTTATTTTATTTTTTTCCTTTTCTCGTGTTTCTATCACTTCTTAATTCCCGAATTTTTTTTTACAACATCGTTTCTTCGGTGTATTTTTTTTTTGTATCGTTTCTTTTTTTGTGTGTTTGAATCGTCGTTTCTTCAGTGTGTTTCTTTCTTTGTACTATTTCTTCAGTGTCTCCGTCGTCGTGGCTGCTGCTCCCTCCGTCGTCGTGGCTGCTGCTCCCTCCGTCGTCGTGGCTGCTGCTCCCTCCGTCGTCGTGGCTGCTGCTCCCTCCCTCGTCGTGGCTGCTGCTCACTCCGTCGTCGTGGCTGCTGCTCCCTCCCTCGCAGTGGCTGCTGCTCTCTCCCTCGTCGTGGCTGCTACTCCCTCCCTCGTCGTGAATGCTGCTCCCTCCCTCGTCGTGGATGCTGCTCCCTCCCTCGTCGTGGCTGCTGCTCCCTCCCTCGTCGTGGCTGCTGCTCCCTCCATCGTCGAGGCTGCTGCTCCCTCCCTCGTCGTGGCTGCTGCTCCCTCCCTCGTCGTGGCTGCTGCTCCCTCCCTCGTCGTAACTGCTGCTCCCTCCCTCGTCGTGGCTGCTGCTCCCTCCCTCGTCGTGGCTGCTGCTCCCTCCCTCGTCGTGGCTGCTGCTCCCTCCCTCGTCGTGGCTGCTGCTCCCTCCCTCGTCGTGGCTGCTGCTTCCTCCGTCGTCGTGGCCGCTACTCCCAAAGAGTTTTAACACGACATTACATTAAAATAATACATATAACACGACATTATATGGAAAATAAACATATCACATGACATTATATGAAAAAAAAACATATCACACGACATTATAATTTTATGAGAAGAAAACATATCATACGACATTATATGAAAAGAAAACATATCACACGACATTATATGAAAATAAAACATATCACACGACATTATATGAAAAGAAAACATATCACACGACATTATATGGAAATGAAACATATCACACGACATTACATGGAAAGAAAACATATCACACGACATTATATGAAAAGAAAACATATCACACGACATTATATGAAAAGAAAAATATCACACGACATTACATGAAAAGAAAACATATCACACGACATTACATGAAAAGAAAACATATCACACGACATTACATGAAAAGAAAACATATCACACGACATTACATGAAAAGAAAACATATCACACGACATTACATGAAAAGAAAACATATCACACGACATTATATGAAAAGAAAACATATCACACGACATTATATGAAAAGAAAACATATCACACGACATTACATGAAAAGAAAACATATCACACGACATTACATGAAAAGAAAATATATCACACGACATAACATGAAAAGAAAACATATCACACGACATTATATGAAAAGAAAACATATCACACGACATTACATGAAAAGAAAACATATCACACGACATTATATGGAAAGAAAACATATCACACGACATTATATGAAAAGAAAACATATCACAAGACATTATATGAAAAGAAAAATATCACACGACATTACATGAAAAGAAAACATATCACACGACATTACATGAAAAGAAAACATATCACACGACATTATATGAAAAGAAAACATATCACACGACATTATATGAAAAGAAAACATATCACACGACATTATATGAAAACATATCACACGACATTATATGAAAAGAAAACATATCACACGACATTACATGTAAAGAAAACATCACACGACATTATATGAAAAGAAAACATATCACACGACATTACATGAAAAGAAAACATATCACACGACATTACATGAAAAGAAAACATATCACACGACATTATATGAAAAGAAAACATATCACACGACATTACATGAAAAGAAAATATATCACACGACATTACATGAAAAGAAAACATATCACATGACATTATATGAAAAGAAACATATCCAACGACAGTACATGAAGAGAAAACATAACCCACGACATTATATGAAAAGAAACCATATCACACGACATTATATGAAAAGAAAATATATCACACGACGTTTCATGAAAAGAAACATAGCACACGACATTATATGAAAAGAAAACATATCACACGACATTATATGAAAAGAAAACATATCACACGACATTATAGGAAAAGAAAACATAGCACCCGACATTATATGAAAAGAAATATCACACGACATTATATGAAAAGAACATATCACACGACATTATATGAAAAGAAAACATATCACACGACATTATATGAAAAGAAAATATATAACACGACATTAGATGAAAAGAAACATATCACGACATTACATGAAAAGAAACATATCACACGACATTATATGAAAAGAAAACATATCACACGACATTATATGAAAAGAAAACATATCACACGACATTATATGAAAAGAAAACATCACACGACATTATATGAAAAGAAAACATATCACACGACATTATATGAAAAGA
The DNA here is from genome assembly GCF_024679095.1 of Eriocheir sinensis. NCBI lineage: Eukaryota > Metazoa > Arthropoda > Malacostraca > Decapoda > Varunidae > Eriocheir > Eriocheir sinensis. The sequence goes on from NW_026110463.1 coordinate 758,230, forward strand.
AAACATATCACACGACATTATATGAAAAGAAAACATATCACACGACATTATATGAAAAGAAATCATATCACACGACATTATATGAAAAGAAAACATATCACACGACATTATATGAAAAGAAAACATATCACACGACATTAAATGGAAATGAAACATATCACACGACATTATATGAAAAGAAAACATATCACACGACATTATATGAAAAGAAAACATATCACACGACATTATATGAAAAGAAAACATATCACACGACATTATATGAAAAGAAAACATATCACACGACATTATATGAAAAGAAAACATATCACACGACATTATATGAAAAGAAAACATATCACACGACATTATATGAAAAGAAAACATATCACACGACATTATATGTAAAGAAAACATATCACACGACATTATATGAAAAGAAAACATATCACACGACATTATATGAAAAGAAAACATATCACACGACATTATATGAAAAGAAAACATATCACACGACATTATATGAAAAGAAAACATATCACACGACATTATGATGATAGAAAACATCACACGATATTACATGAAAAGAAAACATATCACACGACATTATATGCAAAGTAAACATATCACACGACATTATATGAAAAGAAAACATATCACACGACATTACATGAAAAGAAAACATATCACACGACATTATATGAAAAGAAAACATATCACACGACATTATATGAAAAGAAAACATATCACACGACATTATATGAAAAGAAAAAATCACACGACATTATATGAAAAGAAAACATATCACACGACATTACATGGAAAGAAAACATATCACACGACATTATATGAAAAGAAAATATATCACACGACATTACATGAAAAGAAATATCACACGACATTATATGAAAAGAAAACATATCACACGACATTAAATGAAAAGAAAAAATATCACACGACATTATATGAAAAGAAAATATCACACGACATTACATGAAAAGAAAACATATCACACGACATTATATGAAAAGAAACATATCACACGACATTACATGAAAAAGAAACATATCACACGACATTATATGAAAAGAAAACATATCACACGACATTATATGAAAAGAAAACATATCACACGACATTATATGGAAATGAAACATATCACACGACATTATATGAAAAGAAAATATATCACACGACATTATATGAAAAGAAAACATATCACACGACATTACATGAAAAGAAAATATATCACACGACATTATATGAAAATGAAACATATCACACGACATTACATGAAAAGAAAACATATCACACGACATTACATGAAAAGAAAACATATCACACGACATTATATGAAAAGAAAATATATCACACGACATTATATGAAAAGAAAACATATCACACGACATTATATGAAAAGAAAACATATCACACGACATTATATGAAAAGAAAACATATCACACGACATTATATGAAAAGAAAATATATCACACGACATTATATGAAAAGAAAACATATCACACGACATTATATGAAAAGAAAACATATCACACGACATTATATGAAAAGAAAACATCACACGACATTATATGAAAAGAAAACATCACACGACATTATATGAAAAGAAAACATATCACACGACATTATATGAAAAGAAAACATATCACACGACATTATATGAAAAGAAAACATATCACACGACATTATATGAAAAGAAAACATATCACACGACATTATATGAAAAGAAAATATATCACACGACATTATATGAAAAGAAAACATATCACACAACATTTCATGAAAAGAAAACATATCACACGATATTACATGAAAAGAAAATATCACACGACATTATATAAAAAGAAAACATATCACACTACATTATTTGAAAAGAAAACATATCACACGACATTATATGGAAAGAGAACATCACACTACATTACATGAAAAGAAAACATATCACACGACATTATATGGAAAGAAAACATATCACACGACATTATATGAAAAGAAAACATATCACACGACATTATATGAAAAGAAAACATATCACACGACATTATATGAAAAGAAAACATATCACACGACATTATATGAAAAGAAAACATATCACACGACATTACATGTAAAGAAAACATCACACGACATTATATGAAAAGAAAACATATCACACGACATTATATGAAAAGAAAACATATCACACGACATTATATGAAAAAAAAACATATCACACGACATTATATGAAAAGAAAACATATCACACGACATTATATGAAAAGAAAACATATCACACGACATTATATGAAAAGAAAACATATCACACGACATTATATGAAAAGAAAACATATCACACGACATTACATGAAAAGAAACATATCACACAACATTACAGGAAAAGAAAACATATCACACGACATTATATGAAAAGAAAACATATCACACAACATTATATGAAAAGAAAACATATCACACAACATTATATGAAAAGAAAACATATCACACGACATTACATGAAAAGAAATATATCACACCACATTATATGAAAAGAAAATATATCACACGACATTACATGAAAAGAAAACATATCACACGACATTACATGAAAAGAAAAAATATCACACGACATTATATGAAAAGAAAACATATCACACGACATTATATGAAAAGAATTAATATCACACGACATTATATGAAAAGAAAACATATCACACGACATTATATGAAAAGAAAACATATCACACGACATTATATGGAAAGAAACATATCACACGACATTATATGAAAAGAAAATATCACACGACATTATATGAAAGAAAACATATCACACGACATTACATGAAAAGAAAAATATATCACACGACATTATATGAAAAGAAAACATATCACACGACATTATATGAAAAGAAACATATCACACGACATTATATGAAAGAAAACATATCACACGACATTATATGAAAAGAAACATATCACACGAAATTATATGAAAAGAATACATATCACACGACATTATATGAAAAGAAAACATATCACACGACATTACATGAAAAAAACATATCACACGACATTATATGAAAAGAAAACATATCACGACATTATATGAAAAGAAAATATATCACACGACATTATATGAAAAGAAAACATATCACACGACATTATGAAAAGAAAACATATCACACGACATTATATGAAAAGAAAACTTATCACACGACATTACATGAAAAGAAAAACATATCACACGACATTATATGAAAAGAAAACATATCACACGACATTATATGAAAGAAAACATATCACACGACATTATATGAAAAGAAAACATATCACACGACATTACATGAAAAGAAAACATATCACACGACATTATATGAAAAGAAAACATATCACGCGACATTATATGAAAAGAAAACATAGCACACGACATTATATGAAAAGAAAACATATCACACGACATTATATGAAAAGAAAACATATCACACGACATTATATGGAAATGAAACATATCACACGACATTATATGAAAAGAAAACATATCACACGACATTATATGAAAAGAAAACATATCACACGACATTATATGAAAAGAAAACATATCACACGACATTATATGAAAAGAAAACATATCACACGACATTATATGAAAAGAAAACATCACACGACATTATATGAAAAGAAAACATATCACACGACATTAGATGAAAAGAAAACATATCACCCGACATTATATGAAAGAAAACATATCACACGACATTATATGAAAACAAAACATATCACAAGACATTAAATGAAAAGAAACAATAGCTCAAGACATTACATGAAAAGAAAACATATCACACGACATTATATGAAAAGAAAACATATCACACGACATTATATGAAAAGAAAACATATCACACGACATTACATGAAAGAAAACATATCACACGACATTATATGGAAAGAAAACATAACACGACATTATATGGAAAGAAAACATATCACAAGACATTACATGAAAAGAAAACATATCACACGAATATACATGAAAATAAAATATATCACACGACATTATATGAAAAGAAAAATTATCACACGACATTACATGAAAAAAAAAACATATCACACGACATTATATACAAATAAAACATATCACACGAAATTACATTAAAAGAAAACATATCACATGACATTATATGGAAAGAAAACATATCACACGACATTATATGAAGAGAAAACATATCACCCGTCATTACATGAAAAGAAAACATATCACACGAAATTACATGAAAAGAAAACATATCACACGACATTACATGAAAAGAAAACATATCACACGACATTACATGAAAAGAAAACATATCACACGACATTACATGAAAAGAAAACATATCACACGACATTACATGAAAAGAAAATATATCACACGACATTATATGAAAAGAAAACATATCACACGACATTATATGAAAAGAAAACATATCACACGACATTACATGGAAAGAAAACATATCACACGACATTACATGAAGAAAAAACATATCACACGACATTATATGAAAAGAAAACATATCACACGACATTATATGAAAAGAAAACATATCACACGACATTATATGAAAAGAAAACATATCACACGACATTACATGAAAAGAAAACATATCACACGACATTATATGAAAAGAAAACATATCACACGACATTATATGAAAAGAAAACATATCACACGACATTACATGAAAAGAAAACATATCACACGACATTACATGAAAAGAAAACATATCACACGACATTACATGAAAAGAAAACATATCACACGACATTATATGAAAAGAAAACATATCACACGACATTATATGAAAAGAAAACATATCACACGACATTATATGAAAAGAAAACATATCACACGACATTAAATGAAAACATATCACACGACATTACATGAAAAGAAAACATATCACACGACATTATATGAAAAGAAAACATATCACACGACATTATATGAAAAGAAAACATATCACACGACATTATATGGAAATGAAACATATCACACGACATTATATGAAAAGAAAACATATCACACGACATTATATGAAAAGAAAACATATCACACGACATTATATGAAAAGAAAACATATCACACGACATTATATGAAAAGAAAACATATCACACGACATTATATGAAAAAGAAAACATATCACACGACATTATATGAAAAGAAAACATATCACACGACATTATATGAAAAAAAACATATCACACGACATTATATGAAAAGAAAACATATCACACGACATTATATGGAAATGAAACATATCACACGACATTATATGAAAAGAAAACATATCACACGACATTATATGAAAAGAAAACATATCACACGACATTATATGGAAAGAAAACATATCACACGACATTATATGAAAAGAAAACATATCACACGACATTATATGAAAAGAAAACATATCACACGACATTATATGAAAAGAAAACATATCACACGACATTATATGAAAATAAAACATATCACACGACATTATATGAAAAGAAAACATATCACACGACATTACATGAAAAGAAAACATATCACACGACATTACATGAAAAGAAAACATCACACGACATTATATGAAAAGAAAACATATCACACGACATTACATGAAAAGAAAACATATCACACGACATTATATGAAAAGAAAACATATCACACGACATTATATGAAAAGAAAACATATCACACGACATTACATGAAAAGAAAACATATCACACGACATTATATGAAAAGAAAACATATCACACGACATTACATGAAAAGAAAACATATCACACGACATTACATGAAAAGAAAACATATCACACGACATTACATGAAAAGAAAACATATCACACGACATTATATGAAAAGAAAACATATCACACGACATTATATGGAAAGAAACATATCACACGACATTACATGAAAAGAAACAAAGCACACGACAATACATGAAAAGAAACAAATCACACGACATTATATGAAAAGAAAACATATCACACGACATTATATGAAAAGAAAACATATCACACGACATTATATGAAAAGAAAACATATCACACGACACTATATAAAAAGAAAAACATATCACACGACATTACATGAAAAGAAAACATATCACACGACATTACATGAAAAGAAAACATATCACACGACATTACATGAAAAGAAAACATATCACACGACATTATATGAAGAAAACATATCACACGACATTATATGAAAAGAAAACATATCACACGACATTATATGAAAAGAAAACATATCACACGACATTACATGGAAAGAAAACATATCACACGACATTATATGAAAAGAAAACATATCACACGACATTACATGAAAAGAAAACATATCACACGACATTACATGAAAAGAAAACATATCACACGACATTATATGAAAAGAAACATATCACACGACATTACATGAAAAGAAAACATATCACACGACATTACATGAAAAGAAAACATATCACACGACATTACATGAAAAGAAAACATATCACACGACATTACATGAAAAGAAATCACTCGACATTACATGAAAACATGAAAAGAAAACATATCACACGACATTATATGAAAAGAAATCACTCGACATTACATGAAAAGAAAACATATCACACGAATATACATGAAAAGAAAATATATCACACGACATTATATGAAAAGAAAAATTATCACACGACATTACATGAAAAGAAAACATATCACACGACATTACATGAAAAGAAAACATATCACACGACATTACATGAAAAGAAAACATATCACACGACATTACATGAAAAGAAAACATATCACACGACATTACATGAAGAAAAAAAACATATCACACGACATTACATGAAATGAAAACATATCACACGACATTATATGGAAATGAAGCATATCACACGACATTACATGAAAGAAAACATATCACACGACATTATATGAAAAGAAAACATATCACACGACATTACATGAAAAGAAAACATATCACACGACATTATATGAAAAGAAAACATATCACACGACATTACATGAAAAGAAAACATATCACACGACATTATATGAAAAGAAAACATATCACACGACATTATATGAAAAGAAAACATATCACACGACATTATGAAAAGAAAACATATCACACGACATTACATGAAAAGAAAACATATCACACGACATTACATGAAAAGAAAACATATCACACGACATTACATGAAAAGAAAACATATCACACGACATTACATGAAAAGAAAACATATCACACGACATTATATGAAAAGAAAACATATCACACGACATTATATGAAAAGAAAACATATCACACGACATTTCATGAAAAGAAAACATATCACACGACATTATATGAAAAGAAAACATATCACACGACATTATATGAAAAGAAAACATATCACACGACATTATATGAAAAGAAAACATATCACACGACATTACATGAAAAGAAAACATATCACACGACATTATATGAAAAGAAAACATATCACACGACATTACATGAAAAGAAAACATATCACACGATATTACATAAAAAAAAAAATATCACACGACATTACATGAAAAGAAAACATATCACACGACATTATATGAAAAGAAAACATATCACACAATATTATATGTAAAGAAATCATATCACACGACATTACATGAAAAGAAAACATATCACACGACATTACATGAAAACATATCACACGACATTATATGAAAAGAAAACATATCACACGACATTATATGAAAAGAAAACATATCACACGACATTACATGAAAAGAAAACATATCACACGACATTATATGAAAAGAAAACATATCACACGACATTATATGAAAAGAAAACATATCACACGACATTACATGAAAAGAAAACATATCACACGACATTATATGAAAAGAAAACATATCACACGACATTACATGAAAAGAAAACATATCACACGACATTACATGAAAAGAAAACATATCACACGACATTATATGAAAAGAAAACATATCACACGACATTATATGAAAAAAAAAACATATCACACGACATTACATGAAAAGACAACATATCACACGACATTACATGAAAAGAAAACATATCACACGACATTATATAAAAAGAAAGCATATCACACAACATTACATGAAAAGAAAACATATCACACGACATTACATGATAAGAAAACATATCACACGACATTATATGAAAAGAAAACATATCACACGACATTACATGAAAAGAAAACATATCACACGACATTACATGAAAAGAAAACATATCACACGACATTACATGAAAAGACAACATATCACACGACATTACATGAAAAAAAAACATATCACACGACATTACATGTAAAAAAAAACATATCACACGACATTACATGGCAAGGAAACATATCACACGACATTACATGAAAGAAAACATATCACACGACATTACATGAAAAGAAAACATATCACACGACATTACATGAAAAGAAAACATATCACACGACATTACATGAAAAGAAAACATATCACACGACATTACATGAAAAGAAAACATATCACACGACATTACATGAAAAGAAAACATATCACACGACATTACATGAAAAGAAAACATATCACACGACATTACATGAAAAGAAAACATATCACACGACATTACATGAAAAGAAAAAATATCACACGACATTACATGAAAAGAAAACATATCACACGACATTATATGGAAATGAAACATATCACACGACATTACATGAAAAGAAAACATATCACACGACATTATATGAAAAGAAAACATATCACACGACATTACATGAAAAGAAAACATATCACACGACATTACATGAAAAGAAAATATATCACACGACATTACATGAAAACAAAACGTATCACACGACATTTTATGAAAAGAAGACATATCACACGACATTACATGAAAAGAAAACATATCACACGACATTATATAAAAAGAAAACATATCACACGACATTATATGAAAAGAAAACATATCACACGACATTTCATGAAAAGAAAACACATCACACGACATTACATGAAAAGAAAACATATCACACGACATTATATGAAAAGAAAACATATCAAACGACATTTCATGAAAAGAAAACATGTCACGCGACATTACATGAAAAGAAAACATATCACACGACATTACATGAAAAGAAAACATATCACACGACATTACATGAAAAGAAAACATATCACACGATATTATATGGAAATGAAACATATCACACGACATTACAGGAAAAGAAAACATATCACACGACATTTCATGAAAAAAAAACAAATCACACGATATTATATGGAAATGAAACAAATCACACGACATTACATGAAAAGAAAACATATCACACGACATTACATGGAAATTAAACATATCACACGACATTACATGAAAAGAAAACATATCACACGACATTACGTGAAAAGAAAACATATCACACGATATTATACGATAAGAAAATAAATCACACGACATTACATGAAAAAAAAAACATATCACACGACATTACATGAAAAGAAAACACATCACACGACATTTCATGAAAAGAAAACATATCACACGATATTACATGGAAATGAAACATATCACACGATATTACATTAATTAAAAAAAAAAAAAAACATATCACACGATATTATATGATAAGAAAATAAATCACACAACATTACATGAAAAGAAAACATATCACACGACATTACCAGAAAAGAAAACATATCACACGACATTACATGAAAAGAAAACATATCACACGAAATTACATGAAAAGAAAACATATCACACGACATTACCAGAAAAGAAAACATATCACACGACATTATATGAAAAGAAAACATATCACACGCCATTATATGAAAAGAAAACATATCACACGACATTACATGAAAAGAAAACATATCACACGACATTACATGAAAAGAAAACATATCACACGACATTACATGAAAAGAAAACATATCACACGACATTGCATGAAAATAAAACATATCACACGACATTACATGAAAAGAAAACATATCACACGACATTACATGAAAAGAAAACATATCACACGACATTACATGAAAAGAAAACATATCACACGACATTACATGAAAAGAAAACATATCACACGATATTATATGGAAATGAAACATATCACACGACATTACATGAAAAGAAAACATATCACACGACATTTCATGAAAAGAAAACATTTCACACGATATTATATGGAAATGAAACATATCACACGACATTACATGAAAAGAAAACATATCACACAACATTACATGGAAATGAAACATATCACACGACATTACATGAAAAGAAAACATATCACACAACATTACATGGAAATGAAACATATCACACGACATTACATGAAAAGAAAACATATCACACGACATTACATGAAAAGAAAACATATCACACGACATTACATGAAAAGAAAACATATCACACGACATTACATGAAAAGAAAACATATCACACGACATTATATGAAAAGAAAACATAACACACGACATTACATGGAAAAAAAACATATCACACGACATTACATGGAAAGAAAACATATCACACGACATTACATGGAAAGAAAACATATCACACGACATTACATGAAAAGAAAACATATCACACGACATTACCTGAAAGGAAAACATATCACACGACATTACATGAAAAGAAAACATATCACACGACATTTCATGAAAAGAAAACATATCACACGACATTACATGAAAAGAAAACATATCACACGACATTGCATGAAAATAAAACATATCACACGACATTACATGAAAAGAAAACATATAACACGACATTACATGAAAAGAAAACATATCACACGATATTATATGGAAATGAAACATATCACACGACATTACATGAAAAGAAAACATATCACACGAAATTACATGAAAAGAAAACATATCACACGACATTACCAGAAAAGAAAACATATCACACGACATTATATGAAAAGAAAACATATCACACGCCATTATATGAAAAGAAAACATATCACACGACATTACATGAAAAGAAAACATATCACACGACATTACATGAAAAGAAAACATATCACACGACATTACATGAAAACAAAACGTATCACACGACATTTTATGAAAAGAAGACATATCACACGACATTACATGAAAAGAAAACATATCACACGACATTATATAAAAAGAAAACATATCACACGACATTATATGAAAAGAAAACATATCACACGACATTTCATGAAAAGAAAACACATCACACGACATTACATGAAAAGAAAACATATCACACGACATTATATGAAAAGAAAACATATCAAACGACATTTCATGAAAAGAAAACATGTCACGCGACATTACATGAAAAGAAAACATATCACACGACATTACATGAAAAGAAAACATATCACACGACATTACATGAAAAGAAAACATATCACACGATATTATATGGAAATGAAACATATCACACGACATTACAGGAAAAGAAAACATATCACACGACATTTCATGAAAAAAAAACAAATCACACGATATTATATGGAAATGAAACAAATCACACGACATTACATGAAAAGAAAACATATCACACGACATTACATGGAAATTAAACATATCACACGACATTACATGAAAAGAAAACATATCACACGACATTACGTGAAAAGAAAACATATCACACGATATTATACGATAAGAAAATAAATCACACGACATTACATGAAAAAAAAAAACATATCACACGACATTACATGAAAAGAAAACACATCACACGACATTTCATGAAAAGAAAACATATCACACGATATTACATGGAAATGAAACATATCACACGATATTACATTAATTAAAAAAAAAAAAAAACATATCACACGATATTATATGATAAGAAAATAAATCACACAACATTACATGAAAAGAAAACATATCACACGACATTACCAGAAAAGAAAACATATCACACGACATTACATGAAAAGAAAACATATCACACGAAATTACATGAAAAGAAAACATATCACACGACATTACCAGAAAAGAAAACATATCACACGACATTACATGAAAAGAAAACATATCACACGACATTACATGAAAAGAAAACATATCACACGACATTATATGAAAAGAAAACATATCACACGATATTACATGAAAAGAAAACATATCACACGACATTATATGACAAGAAAACATATCACACGACATTACATGAAAAGAAAACATATCACACGACTTTGCATGAAAATAAAACATATCACACGACATTACATGAAAATAAAACATATCACACGATATTACCTGAAAGGAAAACATATCACACTATATTTCATGAAAAAAAAACCATATCACACGACATTACATGCAAAGAAAAAATATCGCACGACATTATATGAAAAGAAAACATATCACACGATATTACATGAAAAGAAAACATATCACACGACATTACATGAAAAGAAAACATATCACACGACATTACATGAAAAGAAAACATATCACACGATATTATATGAAAATAAAACATATCAAACGACATTACATGAAAAGAAAACATATCACACGACATTACATGAAAAGAAAACATATCACACGACATTACATGAAAAGAAAACATATCACACGATATTATATGGAAATGAAACATATCACACGACATTACATGATGAGAAAACATATCACACGATATTATATGAAAATGGTCATTATCACACGACATTACATGAAAAGAAAACATATCACACGACATTCCATGAAAAGAAAACATATCACACGACATTATATGTAAAGAAATCATATCACACGACATTACATGAAAAGAAAACGTATCACACGACATTATATGAAAAGAAAACATACCACACGACATTAAATGAAAAGAAAACATATCACACGACATTATATAAAAAGAAAACATATCACAGGACATTATATGAAAAGAAAACATATCACACGACATTTCATGAAAAGAAAACACATCACACGACATTACATGAAAAGAAAACATATCACACGACATTATATGAAAAGAAAACATATCACACGACATTATATGAAAAGAAAACATATCAAACGACATTTCATGAAAAGAAAACATATCACACGACATTACATGAAAAGAAAACATATCACACAACATTACATGAAAAGAAAACATATCACACGATATTATATGGAAATGAAACATATCACACGACATTACATGAAAAGAAAACATCTCACACGACATTACATGAAAAGAAAACATATCACACGACATTACATGAAAACATATCACACGATATTATATGGAAATGAAACACATCACACAACATTACATGAAAAGAAAACATATCACACGACATTACATGAAAAGAAAACATATCACACGACATTTCATGAAAAAAAAACAAATAATACGATATTATATGGAAATGAAACACATCACAAGACATTACATGAAAAGAAAACATATCACACGACATTACATGGAAAGAAAACATATCACACGACTTTTCATGAAAAGAAAATATATCACACGATATTATATGGAAATGAAACATATCACACGACATTACATGAAAAGAAAACATATCACACGACATTACATGAAAAGAAAACATATCACACGATAATACATGAAAAGAAAACATATCACACGACATTACATGAAAAGAAAACATATCACACGACATTACATGGAAATGAAACATATCACACGACATTACATGAAAAGAAAACATATCACACGACATTACGTGAAAACATATCACACGACATTACATGAAAAGAAAACATATCACACGACATTATATGAAAAGAAAACATATCACACGACATTACATGAAAAGAAAACATATCACACGACATTATATGAAAAGAAAACATATCACACGACATTACATGAAAAGAAAACGTATCACACGACATTATATGAAAAGAAAACATATCACACGACATTACATGAAAAGAAAACATATCACACGACATTATATGAAAAGAAAACATATCACACGACATTACATGAAAAGAAAACATATCACACGACATTACATGAAAAGAAAACATATCACACGACATTATATGAAAAGAAAACATATCACACGACATTACATGAAAAGAAAACATATCACACGACATTACATGGAAAGAAAACATATCACAAAATATTATATGGAAATGAAACATATCACACGACATTACATGAAAAGAAAATATATCACACGACATTTCATGAAAAGAAAACATATCACAAGATATTATATGGAAATGAAACATATCACACAATATTATACATATAAAAAAAAAACATATCACACGATATTATATGGTAAAAAAATAAATCACACGACATTACATGAAAAAAAAACATAACACACGACATTACATGGAAAGAAAACATATCACACGACATTATATGAAAAGAAAACGTATCACACGACATTATATGAAAAGAAAATATATCACACGACATTACATGAAAAGAAAACATATCACACGACATTATATAAAAAGAAAACATATCACACGACATTACATGAAAAGAAAACGTATCACACGACATTATATGAAAAGAAAACATATCACACGACATTTCATGAAAAGAAAACACATCACACGACATTATATAAAAAGAAAACATATCACACGACATTATATGAAAAGAAAACATATCACACGACATTTCATGAAAAGAAAACACATCACACGACATTACATGAAAAGAAAACATATCACACGACATTATATGAAAAGAAAACATATCACACGACATTACATGAAAAGAAAACATATCACACGACATTACATGGAAAGAAAACATATCACAAGATATTATATGGAAATGAAACATATCACACGACATTACATGAAAAGAAAATATATCACACGACATTTCATGAAAAGAAAACATATCACAAGATATTATATGGAAATGAAACATATCACACAATATTATATATATATAAAAAAAAACCATATCACACGATATTATATGTTAAAAAAATAAATCACACGACATTACATGAAAAAAAAAACATAACACACGACATTACATGGAAAGAAAACATATCACACGACATTACATGCAAAGAAAACATATCACACGACAGTATATGAAAATAAATCATATCACACGACATTACATGAAAAGAAAACATATCACACGACATTACATGAAAAGAAAACATATCACACGACATTATATGAAAAGAAAACATATCACACGACATTACATGAAAAGAAAACATATCACACGACATTACATGAAAAGAAAACATATCACACGACATTATATGAAAAGAAAACATATCACACGACATTACATGAAAAGAAAACATATCACACGACATTATATGAAAAGAAAACATATCACACGACATTACATGAAAAGAAAACATATCACACGATATTACATGAAAAGAAAACACATCACGCGATATTATATGGAAATGAAACATTTCACACGACATTACATGAAAAGAAAACGTATCACACGACATTACATGAATAGAAAACACATCACACGACATTATATGGAAATGAAATATATCACACGACATTATATGAAAAGAAAACATATCACACGACATTATATGGAAATGAAATATATGACACGACATTATATGGAAATTAAACATATCACACAACATTATGTGGAAATTAAACATATCACACGACATTACATGAAAAAGAAAACATATCACACGACATTACATGAAAATAAAACATATCAGACGACATTATATGAAAAGAATATCACACGACGTTTCATGAAAAGAAAACATATCACGCGACATTACATTGCAAGGAAACATCATACGACATTACATGGCAAGGAAACATCACAACACATCATCTAGAAAGGAAACATAACAGACGCAAATGAAACATATGAAACAGCATCCTTACAATGTAAAATCAACATCCGCGACGGAACGGACATCTCCATTACCGAAATACTGAGGCCACAGCGCTGCGTCATGAAGTGGAGGCGACCCCGTCACTAAGTGGACACGGCCGAAATATCAAGGCCAGCACGCAGGCTGTTCACGAGGAAGTGATCGATACAGATCATTTTTACGAGAGCCCCTTCCCACCTTAATGAAATGTGTCGCCGTCCTTGCCACTGGAGTAGCTGGTGTGCAGCTTGGCGCTCCTCATAAGGTGGAGCTTCTGGCTGCGCGGCAGCTTGAAGCCTCGCCGCTGGATGGCGGCGCCGAGGTGGTCACGAGTCAGCAGGGGAGTGGGACGCCGCACCACTCTTTCGTACTGGTACTCCTGCTTGGCCCTGCGACCCGGAGGCATGATCCTGCACTGCGGCCGGGCGGTGTTGATGCCGCGGTACCCTTTGCACATCACGTGGCCAAACTCCATCCTATTCAGGTCTCGAGAACCGCAACAGTATTCCTGCTGCAGCTTCCTGGCCTCCGCCCTCACCACAAACTTCCCAGTGGTGGCTTTCTCTCCAGCGTCAGTCGTGAACAGTTGAATACTGCTCATGGCCTCATGTGGGTGAACCAAGACACACCTCGTGAAGGCGTTCTTGGTCCTCATCGTAGGTGCATGGTTGGGTTTCTTTCTGTTCTCAACAACCACTGCCGTGCTGGCCCACAGTGTGTGCAGCGGTGAGTCGCAATACACACCCACGCCCAACACACGCACCCGGCCGTTCATCAACGTGCACTCGTACTTCTCGACGAGGCACTTTTCTATGCACCCCGCCACCGCTGAGTCAAGCACCTCGGCCACAGGGACGTTGGCTGCCAAACAGTGACACTGGAAGAGGCGCGTGAAGAGCCAGGCGGGCGTGCACACCCTTCGGGGAGCGTCATGGCAGTGACTGCAGGAAACCATACAGGAGAACCTGCGTCTGCAGCCTTAGCTGCTCCTGGTCTTCAGCGGCCCATGCGGACTGAACTGTGGGCTGTGCAAGGCACACCAATTTACCGCCTTCTTTGAGCCACGCATAATCTCCTCCCACTTGTCTGACAGTTTCTACTGTCTCTTTGTTCTTTTCGTACAGCACAAAGCTGCCAGGTGCAGGGGGAGAACACCTCCCACAAATTCCTTGCCAATCGCTGGTAACCACAACGGGTCGGACCGGCGAAGGTTTCTGACCGTGGCTTCTAATTTTCAGATCGCGCGCATCTTCCAAGGGTGAGCTGGGCGACAAAAGATCTCGTCCTGCTTTCTTAGCAGGTTTGAACCTTCCTGCCTTGGGCAGCACAACGGATTTCTCGACGAGTTTAATCGGTGTGCTGTTACTCTCCCTGCCGAGGAGCTCCCGCTCCTCCCGGTACCACGAGGCGATCAGGGATGCCGCTCGCCCCCCTGGCTGAGCAAGGCGACCCCCGAGGCTCTTGGTTCCGGTGATTGGGTGGGCCATTCCTCTCTCTGGTATTTACACATAGGGCTCGATTCAACACATCACCTCGGATTCGAGTAAGCCGTTTTGGGGACCTTGGAGTTGACATTGCACCCCCCCGAGTCTAGAGCTGGTTGACCGTGCGGCCAGTGACGACACACACAGAATGATGGTGATGCCGCACAGTGTGGAACGTTTCTCTCTCTCTCTCTCTCTCCTTCTCTCTCTCTGTCTGGTCAAAGACGCCGATTGACCTGAGTGGAGTCACCTGACCTCTCCACCTGTGTGGATGGCGGGCGTGTCTGGGTGTTGGCCGGGAGCGTTACCGCCGCGAGGATTTTAATGTTTTTTTTTTTTTTTTCATACTTATGTCAGCTTATTTTAACGTACATTCCTTCACGATATAATCTAAATATAATTGTGAAACCCCTTACCCATCCCAAAACGTAAGGGAAACTCAATAATAAGTATAACATTTTTTTTTGCAACACTGTGAAATATGTATGTCTCGTTTCTCTGTATGCTTACAAATATCTTATCCAAAATAAGTTAACTGTTCTTCCATGCGTTATAATACTAAGATTAAATGTGTATGCATATTTGCTGATCACATTTGGCATGGCTTTACTTAAATTAGAGCATTTCTACATCGCGGGCTGGGAGACACGCGGCAAGGCTGTACACGGGATCCCGTACGCTTACTCCGCCTACAACCGCATGTTTAGTGTAACCAAGGTATAGTAATGTTATATCTTTGGTTTCATTTTACTACAACGAGAAAGTGTTGCAGGAAAATTGGAAAGTCGTTACTGATGATTTTTTGTATGTTCACTTTTTCTTTTCAATATGTTGCGAGGAGAAAATTTACTCTTGTAAAGTTTGTGTCGTTGCTATTTTTTTGTGCTTATTTGTTTCGATAAGTTAAGAGAACAGGTCATGGCAATATTTATTTTCCTTCTGATGCTCCTGTGTTTTGTTACTACGAGGAGAGAGAATGTGCCGCAGCAAAACATTGAAACAAGCTTAGTTGTTTCCCTCTACTTTAATTTCATTTCAAGAAGCGGTCAGGCGTCAGATCACTTGTCGATATATTTGACTTTTTTTCTTCTGCTGAATATCTTTGCGATGAAGAATATTTGAAGGTTAATTAGCGGCGCATGTCCGTCCTTTTTGTTGTTCAGTCATATTTCATTGTCGTTATTGTCATATTATTGGTGTCATTAGATCTTGTTATCGGCGTGGCAGATGCCGATCAACAGATTGTCCTTCTTCTTGTTGTTCTCTTCAAGCTGTTTTCCTGGCTTACCCATGCATTGTAAACAAGACATTGTACAATAACATTTGTTAGCCATGATGAACCCTACAACATGGCAAAATATATATATATATATATATATATATATATATATATATATATATATATATATATATATATATATATATATATATATATATTACGCCTTGGCCTTCATAGTAGGGCCTGATGGTCGGCCGCAGCCCGTTGTGGCGCAGGCAAATGTTTATAGTAGCACCATCTTTACTTTTCAGCATTTATCATTTTAGACCCCTACTAAAAATATATATTTCAAGTCCCGCGACATATCGTTTTATTGCAATAGCTTCTAAACTAGGCTGCTGATTGACATGGCATTAAAACACATTGTGTTTCAGACACCGAAGTAATTAGGAAAAATATAACCAAGTATATACTCCGCTTCATGAGGGTAGTTGTCTTAGAGAAATGCCAGCAAAATCTGATAGAAAGGCGAGTCATCAAAAAGGCAAATGTCAACTGGGGCACTGGGAGCGGGCTGATGTGTGTCTGCCATGACGTATGGCCGTGACGTGTACTCTTGCCACGCCCACCAATCATTGACTACTAAATAATGTAAAACGTACTGAAATATATTGTTCTGTGATGGAGTTTAAGGACATGACGGAGGGGAATCGGAACTGTCGAGAAGTGACCAAGAAAGGGAAGGGGAAGGATGTGGTGAGGAGGATGACGGAGGTGTAAGAAAAACGGGAAGGCAAAAGGGAGAGGGGAAGAAAAGACGAATGGGAACCATGAAGGAGGGAAAAAGGATGTAAGGAAATAAAGGAAGGTGAGGGTGGTGGAAGGAGGAAGGGGAACCAAAGGAAGGAAAAAGTTAGAAGAGAGAGAGAGAGAGAGAGAGAGAGAGAGAGAGAGAGAGAGAGAGAGAGAGAGAGAGAGAGAGATAATGTTTTGTAATCAGGATGAGTTTGCCGAGGCGGCGTGGCGAGGAGAGGCGAGGCGAGGGAAGGCGAGGCATCCTGCAAGGTCAAGGTAAAGCTGGAGGCTGCTGAAGGAGGCGCAGGAGAAGAAGGAGAAAAAGAAAGAGAGAAAAAAAGAGATATATGTAAAAACACAACAATGTAGAATTTTAAAAACAAAGAGAATATTATAGATTGAAATGGTAAAGTATGTTATGATGATAAGGAAGAAGAAGAACAAGAACAAGAAGAAGAAGAAGGAAGAGGAAAATCAATAAATGTAAATACTAATTATAAGAAATTATTAAGACGAAGAACATAAAATCGTAATGGAAAATGAAAGAAAGTTGTAATGGTGAAAAGAAGAAAAAGAAGAAAAAGAAGAAGAGGAGGAAGAGGATGAGGAAAAGTATGGTGGCGGCTGTTTCCAATCCCTAATTCTTCACCTTACTCTGCACTCACACCGTCCCATTCATCCTCATCCTAACTTATCTTTCCTTTTTTCCTTCCTGCCTTGCTTACAGTCTATCGTCCTTTTGTTCCTCCTCTTCAGTCACCTCACGCCCTCACCCTCATGCTCCCTCCTTCTCCCATCATCATGGCGTCCCTTCATCCCCCTCCTTCCTTGCAATCTATCATCCTTTTATTCCTCCTCTTCAGTCACCTCACACCCTCACCATCATGCTCTCTCCTCCCATCATCATGCCGTCCCTACATCCCCTTCCTCATTCATCGTCCCCGTCCTTCCTTTCTGCCTTGCAATCTCTCTCCTCCAGTTTGTTCCTCCCCTTCTCACATTCTCACGCGCTCCTCATCGCTATTCATTCTTCATCCTCTCATCATCATTCTGTCCTTTCTCCCTTTATCATCCCCTTCCTTCCTCCCTTTCTCGCAATCTCTCTCCTCCAATTTACTCCTCCCCTTCGTGATTATCTCACGTTCTCTTCATCGCTATTAGTCCTTCATCCCTTCATCATCATCACTCCCTCTGCGCCTCTTACCATCATCCCCTTCCTCATTTATCATTATCTTCTTTTCTTCCTTTCTTCCTCCTATCTCTCACTTCATCTGCGGCCCTTACCATCCTCTTCCTCCCCTATCATTCCCTTACTTCCTTCTTTTCCTTGCTTTCTTCCTTGCAATCTCTCTCCTACTTCGCCTCCTCCTCCCTATCATCCACTCTACCTCCTTTACCATCCTTCCTTTACCTACTTTGCCCTTCTTTTTA
>NW_026110464.1:0-113027 GCF_024679095.1 Eriocheir sinensis
TTAATTTTGTCATTATACCAAAGTCCCTTAAGTACACAGTAGTCACTATCTATGTTTTTTTTTTTTTTTTTCCCTCCTCCTGGTCGGCCCCAGCCCGTTAGTGGTGCAGGTGAATTTTGTTTATAGTGGCTGCCGTGATGTGTACGTGCCTCTTGCCTGGTCTATGCTGCCCCCCGGTGCTCCATTTGAACAATGTCACTAAAGTTAGGGTTGACTAAAGATCCAGGCAACATGTGGGTAATGTTCTGCTCTCTCTCTCTCTCTCTCTCTCTCTCTCTCTCACAGTAATAACAAGATCAACACTTTATTTTGATTTTGATTATTTTGATTGTAACAACTTTAATTTGCAAACCTTGGTTAGTAGTGGACGTTGGGGTTGAGGGGTGAGGAACACACACAGCAGGTTGGTGGGTGATTCAAGGGGCCTCCTGAGTACCATTATTAGGAAGTGACGTACTGCTTTGAGATGCTGCTGTGTTTGGTAAGCGCTGGCTATAATAATATGCAAATATCCAGGTATATGGTTCATAATACTTCTGATAAATTATCTTTTTACAAAAAACTGTAAAATTGTGACTATATTCACTGTAATTTTCCGTGAACAGATTTTAAAACCTTCCTTCTAAAGCTTATCTATATACCTATCTCTCCATCTCCCTGTCTATCTACAGACCAACATTACTGAGGAAATTGTTTCATAGTGTTTCGCTTCCTCCCAAAACTAATATATTTACTCAATGATTTTCTCCCTTTTGTTTTGATTATTTAAAAAATAATTCCCTCAGGAAAAAGCAGCCCTTTTAGTATTCTTCCAAATGACGCTAAACAATTGTCACGCTTATGGCGTGGGCAGAGATAGTTTTAAATCAAGAAAACGCTTTTTTGAGAAGTCCGCTCTCTAAGATTTTCTTCCATGTCCTCTGTGCCGTGCTACTTGCATTTCTTTGATTGCCGTGAAATTTTTTAACGTCACTGTCTATGATTTCTACTTACTAGAGAAGAAGGCGAGGCATCGCATTCCCCTTTCAAACACCTATTATTCACTCAAGGGCGAGGGCGTCTGAGGGTGCCCTCTTCCTCACTGCTGCCAGATTTCACCTAGAATGCTCCAGTTGGACACCCATCGTCCCTATCCTCAGTGCTCCTCTTAGTCTAGGGTGTTGTGTGCCGGTCTGGTTCTACTCAGTCTCGTAGCTTGGAGTTATGGCCAAGGCAATGCATGATTATGTTAACTCTTAGTAGCCACTGCTGTGTGCCTGACCAGGGATGGCAAGTGACAAAATCTCTAAAATGAAATTTACGAATCCATGAATACCAGTCGCAGCACCATCTCCCGTGGAGCGCCGCGTCGGTCTGTGACGCCACACAGCGGGGCTTTAAGTCTTGCTGTAACCTTCTTGTTCCTTTCAGATATCACTAAAATAAACTTTCCTACTACATAGGTCATGCTATGCTCTACAGGTTAAGCTTGCTATTTTGTCGATAATTTAAAAAAATCCTCAAAATTTACACCCAGACATGCTTCTTTAATAGTGTGGTGATGGTGGTAGTAGTAGTAGTAGTAGTAGTAGTAGTAGTAGTAGTAGTAGTAGCAGTAGTACGTAGTAGTAGTAGTAGTAGTAATAGTAGCAGTGGGGTGGTGTTGTCGCAGAGGCAGCATCAGTGTCGTGGCAGCGGTGGTGGTGAGAGTGTGACGGAGGTTGAATCAAAACACGGACATAAGAAACAAATTCATTTACATTGTACAAAACTCTCTCTCTCTCTCTCTCTCTCTCTCTCTCTCTCTCTCTCTCTCTCTCTCTCTCTCTCTCTCTCTCTCTCATCACGAATAACAATAATAATAAATTTTTCACACACACACACATTTGAGAATCAATTAAATAGACAATTGTATAGGAGGAGGAGGGGGAGGAAGACATCCCCTACATAACCCCCCCCCCCTCTCTCTCTCTCTCTCTCTCTCTCTCCAGTAGTAGTAGTAGTAGAAGTAACATTGAGAAGAGGAGGAGGAGGAGGAGGAGGAGGAGAAGAGGAACATAAGTAAGCGAGAGAGAGAGAGATAGAGATAGAGATAGAGATAGAGAGAGAGAGAGAGAGAGAGAGAGAGAGAGATTATGATTTCTTCTTCCATCTCCTCTTGCTCTCCTTCTCTTCCTCCTCTCTCTTCCTTCTTCCTTCCTCCCTTCTTCTCCTCCTCTATTTTCTTCCTGTCCTTTCCCAGTGTTCTTCCCTTCCTCCTCCTCCTCCTCCTCCTCCTCCTCTAACTCGTACTGACCTGTTCTTCATGCAACGGAACGGACAAGTTTGGAACAAGATATATTTCTGAACTTATCACATTACTTATGACCTCTTCCTCCTGCTCCTC
The DNA here is from genome assembly GCF_024679095.1 of Eriocheir sinensis. Lineage (NCBI taxonomy): Eukaryota > Metazoa > Arthropoda > Malacostraca > Decapoda > Varunidae > Eriocheir > Eriocheir sinensis. Next base: position 2,366 of record NW_026110464.1, read on the forward strand.
CTCCTCCTCCTCTTGGCTTGGAGGGTTGCAGAGGAAGGGAGGTGGGGGAGGAGGAGGAGGAGGAGGTATTTGTTGCTGCCCTTCCTCCTCTTCTTGCTGTTTCTGTAATGGGAAATATTGTATTAGTTTTACAGGAAGGAGGAGGAGGATTTTTATGAGCGAAAGAAAAACTGTCTCCTTTACCTGATGACAGTAAACACATGAAATTGGGAATTGTACTTATGCCACATTGTCTAAATTTCTCCACCTATCAAGTCGACACAATCTTCCAAACACCTATCCCCTATTCTTCACCACTAAACATCCTTGGTCTATCCTTAACCCAGTAGCAGCGACAGGCCAAATGTGTGGCTTTACCGTGTAGCAGCGACGGGCCAAATTTGTGGCTTTACCGTGTAGCAGTGATGGGCCAAATTTGTGGCTTTACCGTGTAGCAGTGATGGGCCAAATTTGTGGCTTTACTGTGTAGCAGTGATGGGCCAAATTTGTGGCTTTACCGTGTAGCAGTGATGGGCCAAATTTGTGGCTTTACCGTGTAGCAGCGACGGGCCAAATTTGTGGCTTTACCATGTAGCAGTGACGGGCCAAATTTGTGGCTTTACCGCGTAGCAGTGATGGACCAAATTTGTGGCTTTACCGTGTAGCAGCGACAAGCCAAATTTGTGCCATGATTTAAACCCCCCAAAATAGATGATGCATAAACTGATCACAAATGCTTTGATATATATTATAAAATGGTTTGTGTGAGTGATGATTTTTTCTCATTTTTCTCGCTTAGAGGGACCATTAAGAAACATGATCCCCACTGCTACCGGGTTAACTCAAAATCTTTACTGGAAACTTCACATGTCCTCTCTCACTAAATCAGCTTCCTCGAGGTTGGGCGTTCTGTATCGTCTAAATGTGGTATTGGTACTCATGAACAGTTCTGTGGCTAATCTCTTTCTTAACCCATTAGCAGCAGGGATCATGTTTCTTAATGGTCCCCCTAAGCGAGAAAAATGAGAAAAAATCATCACTCACACGAACCATTTTATAATATATATCAAAGCATTTGTGATCAGTTTATGTATCATCTGTTTTTTTGGGTTCATATCATGGCACAAACTTGGCCCGTCGCTGCTACACGGTAAAGCCATAAATTTGGCCCGTCGCTGCTACACGGTAAAGCCACAAATTTGGCCCATCACTGCTACACGGTAAAGCCACAAATTTGGCCCGTCGCTGCTACACGGTAAAGCCACAAATTTGGCCCATCACTGCTACACGGTAAAGCCATAAATTTGGCCTGTCGCTGCTACACGGTAAAGCCACAAATTTGGCCCATCACTGCTACACGGTAAAGCCACAAATCTGGCCCGTCGCTGCTACACGGTAAAGCCACAAATTTGGCCCGTCGCTGCTACACGGTAAAGCCACAAATTTGGCCCGTCGCTGCTACACGGTAAAGCCACAAATTTGGCCCATCGCTGATACACGGTAAAGCCACAAATTTGGCCCGTCGCTGCTACACGGTAAAGCCACAAATTTGGCCCGTCGCTGCTACACGGTAAAGCCACAAATTTGGCCCGTCGCTGCTACACGGTAAAGCCACAAATTTGGCCCATCGCTGCTACACGGTACGGCGGGGAGGCGGTGGCTGAATGGATAGCATGACGGTGCCGTGTTCAGGACGACACGAGTTCAATCCCGCCCGGTGCCACCAAGCTGGGATTTTTCAGCCGCCGCCGAGTGGCTTAAAACTACCCACATGCTGTCCAGAAGACCACCTATCAACCTGGACTCTAGATTCAAGGATTAAAGATGAGCTCCAGGAGGGCAGCATGAGCCAATGCAAGATGGCGCCATTATAAACACTCGCCTGCGCCAGAACGGGCTGGGGCGACCATCAGGCCCCACCGGAAAGAAGCCTTGGGCCGACCATCAGGATCCACTGGGAAGAAGCTTACCGGTGCAATAGGCCACAATGTAAAAAAAATAAAAAAAAATAAAAAGTAAATAAATAAATAAAAAAATTGGCCCATCACTGCTACACAGTAAAGCCACAAATTTGGCCCGTCGCTGCTACACGGTTAATGTCATTCAAGTGCAGGGAGAGTAGGGTGCTGGTAAAGAGGCTGGTTAGTAAGAGAGTGGGTGAGGATTTGGGTCAGGAAATACCAGCGAAATACTGACACAAAAATCTTTTCTGAAAAGGTGAAAAGAGAAATGGGGGAGGAAAGAGTGACCTTTGTAGCATGAAGAGGAGAAATGGTTGCTTGTGAGAGGGAATGAAGATATAAGAGAGGTGTTGAAGCAGCACTTTGAAACTGTAATGAATGAGAGTGTGGGAGGGAGAGTGACCAGTGTAGGAATCAAGATCTGTGTAGGGCGGCCAGATCCACAGGGGAGGGTGGAGAGAGGTGAGATAGAGGAGGCAATGAAGAAGTTAACAGTAGGAAAGGCCCCTGGAGCTGATGGCATAACATGGGAACAGGGTGAGGTGCCAGAGGTTGGAGAAAGGCTATTGTTGTGGCGCTGTACAAAGGGAAAGGAAGCAGAGGTGATTGCAATAGTTACAGGGGAATAAGTCTACTCAGTGTGGCAGGAAAAGTGTATGGAAGGTTTTTAAAGGAGAGAATGAAGAAAATAACTGAGAAAAGTGTAGATGAGCAAGGGGTTTTTAGGAAAGGGAGGGGTTGTGCAGACCAAATGTTTGCACTCAAAATGTTAGTTGAAAAATACTTAGAGAAGGATAGGAAGCTGTTTGCTGCTTTCATGGACCTGGAGAAGGCATATGACAGGGTTGACAGGAAGGGGTTGTGGGATGTTCTAAGGATATATGGTGTGGGAGGGCATTTGGTGGAGGGAATCAGATCCTTCTATATGGATGTGAGTGCCTCTATACGCGTGAAGGGTGAGTTGAGTGAGAGTTTCGGAGTTGGTGTGCGTGTGAAACAGGGGTGTGTGATGTCACCATGGCTGTTTAATGTGTACATGGACAGTTGTATGAGAGAAATGAAAGCCAGAGTGGGGGAGCTTGGTCCAAGGCTGAAAGTGAGAGGTACGGAGGAGTCATTGGTGGCAGATGATAGCGTTGTTGGCAGAGAATGAGGGGATGCTGCAGAGGATAGTGGATGAGTTTGACAGGGTGTGTAGGAGGAGAAAGCTGAGAGTGAATGCTGGAAAGAGTAAGGTTATGGTATTTGAGAGGGTGAGAGAACAGGTCATTGATTTTGCAAAGCCGTACAGAGTTAGACCAGAGAGCAAAATGAAATACAGTGAAAGACTCAATACTCGAACGTCTTGGAAGTTGAACTTTTTGATACTTGAACGCAAAAGTTCGACTTGGTACTCGAAAAAATATCTGGTACTCGAACGTCCGCACACGTGGTTGTAAACAAAGGCTCCTGGTCTCTCTCTCCCCGCCGCCGCCAGTTGTCCCGCCGCGGTCGTGTGAACAACAACATTCTCCTGCGTTCTGTCTGTGGTTTGTCATTTATAAACTTACAATGGCACCAAAGAGGCTTATTAATGGTTAAAATAAGCCTAAAAGGAAGAATGTAGTGACGACCATTGAACGGAAAAAGGAGATTATTGATAAATACGAGTTAGGAGCAAGATTCACCGATCTTGCAGCGGAGTATTGTATGGCGAAATCTACAGTAGCCACCATACTGAAGAACAAGGAGGCCATTAAGGGAGCTGATGTGGCGATGGGTGTGAAAAAGCAACTTAAGCGACCTGCGGCAGTGGAAGAAATGGAAAAATTGTTGATGGTGTGGATAAACGAAAGGCAGATGGCTGGTGATTCTATGTCAGAAGGCATAACTTGTGCGAAGGCTAGGCGGCTCCATGGTGATCTTATTTGTGATACTACCTCTGACTCCAGTGAAGATTTTGAAGCTAGTAAGGGGTGGTTTGGGAATTTCAAGAAGAGAACTGGAATTCATTTTGCTGTGAGGCACGGCGAGGGCGCAAGTGCTGACAAAGTTGCCGCCGAGAAGTTTGTGCCTGAATTTAAGAAATTTGTGGATAAGGAGCGCTTAAGCCCACAACAGGTCTTTAATTGTGATGAGACAGGCCTGTTTTGGAAAAAACTACCAAACAGGACCTATATAACAAAGGAAGAGAAGTGTTTGCCAGGACACAAGCCCGTGAAAGACAGGCTAACCCTGCTTCTGTGCGCCAATGCTAGCGGCGACTGCAAAATTAAACCACTGCTGGTGTACCATTCAGAAAACCCCAGGCCATTCAAGAAGAACGGTGTGCAAAAGAGCAAACTCAGTGTGATGTGGAGGGCAAACAAGAAAGCCTGGACAACCAGGCAGTTCTTCACGGAGTGGTTTGTGGAGGTGTTTGCACCTGCAGTGAAGACATACCTAATAGAGAAGAATCTACCACTCAAGGCCCTCCTGTTGATGGACAATGCCCCTGCACACCCTCCAGGCGTGGAAGAAGAATTGGGCAAGGCGTATAAATTCATCAAAGTGATGTTCCTCCCCCCAACACCACGCCACTGATCCAACCCATGGACCAGAATGTCATCGCCAGCTTTAAGAAGCTGTACACAAAAGCACTTTTTGAGGTGACTTCTGAAACAGAGCTCACTCTGAGGGAGTTCTGGAAGAATCACTTCAATATCCTCCACTGCCTAAGGCTTATAGATAAAGCCTGGGGTCAAGTTTCTGTGAGGTCCTTGCAGTCTGCCTGGAAAAATCTGTGGCCGACCTGTGTGACAGCCAAGGATTTTGAGGGATTCAAGCCTTCAGTCCAGGAGTCTGCTGTGGTGGAGGACATTGTGTCTCTGGGGAGGGCCATAGGCATTGAGGTGGACAGTGATGATGTGGAGGAGCTGGTGCAAGCACACTCTGAAGACCTCACCACTGACGAGCTGCGTCAACTTCACCAGGAACAGCTGCAGGAGGTAACTGAGGAGCTGTCTTCAGGGGAGGAGGAGGGGAACAGCAAGGAAAGAGTCTCCACTGCAGAGATCAAGAAATATTTGCATCAGTGGACAGAGTTGGGAAACTTTTTGGAGAGGTGCCACCCTGATATTGCTGCAAAATTTGATGCAGCATTTGAGACATTTTGAAAAAAAGGCAAAGGCAGATCATATTAGACAGATTCTTGTTGAAAAAGGAATCTAGTGAGAGTGCAAGTGTTAGTGAGCCACAGCCCTCCACTAGTGGGTTCACAGGAATCACACCAGGAGACGAGTTACCAGACGGTGACTCGTCCTCCGACGAATAACCTCCCTCCTCCTCCCCACCCTTCTCCCCTCCTCTTCTACGTTATCCATCACCAGCCTTCACTTACGGTAAGTACAAATCAAAATTATAAAAAAATTTACATTGAAATTTTTGTAAACTTAAGGTTTTACTAAGGTTAGAACGAATTACCTGATTTATGGGTATCGGTAGTCAAACTTTTTGATACTCGAACAGCCACTTGGAACGAATTAAGTTTGAGTATTGAGTCTCCACTGTATAAGATGAAGTTAGGGGAGAGAATGGAGGAAGAGACCGAGTTTAAATATTTAGGGAGAGTTTTATGTAAGCATGGAAGGTGAGGTGCAGGAAAGAGTAGTGAAGGGCAGACAGGTGGTGGGTGCTTTGTTATGAAAGGAAGAACTGTGAGCATGGAGGTAAAGAGGGGAATAAGGAACAGTGTTATCCTGCCAACTCTGTCATATGTATCAGAGACGTGGACATGACTGCACCACAGCAATCAAGAATACATGCAGTGGAAGTGAGTTTTATGAGGTGCATGTGGTGTGTCAGGATGGGATGGAGAAAGCCTGTATGAGAGGTTTGGTATGGGTGTGACAGTGAAAGGAGTGGAGTGTGGAGTGGTGGAGTGGGTGAACCGTGGTGCACTGAGATGGCTTGGACACGTGATGAGAATCAGGGGCGTATTTAGGACCTTGAAACATTGGAGGCTTAGCCCGGCTCAAAATGCTGGATGGTTGGAGGCGAGAGAAGTGCGGAGTTTTTAGGGTAATTCTGAGGCCTATCTGACATACATTTGGGCTAATTTATATGGCAAGTGTGTCATAATAAAACTTTCAAGGTCATTATCAAATTATGGTAAAGCATAAGCACATTTAAGTGTTTAATTAAGACTGATGTATCATACATATAAATGTATTGTACCGACAACTTCATATTAAAAGTCATTCTCAGGTACGTTTACTGCAGGGAACAAGGCAATAAAAACTGATGAAAAGCAATTGGCCGTTTTTACATTGTACTACAGTAAAATAAGGAACATCTGAGTAAGTGAGCATCAAGTAATTAGCAATCAGAAACTACCAGTGTTCACAAATTCATGTTTTTTTTTATTAAATGTTTTCTGTTACCAAGGAGATTGAAAACTACAACTCAGCACTATTACACTTAACTCTCATAATCATAATGGCAGGACATCACTCATGCAGGAGACTGCATAATGCATATGGAAAATAAATATAACTAAATCCTTTAACACAAACATAATTTCCTAATGTATATGCCTTACTTTAGGGGAGTTGATGGTGAAACTACTCACCTAGGAAAAGAAGAAGATAAAAAAAGTTTCTGCCTCTAGTCATATAATAGATGTAGGGTGAGGTGGACACAACCTGTACTACTAGTGGGAAAATATTAATTAAAAATCTGTATTTGCCCTAACAGGCAAAACAAAGAGAGCATAATACTCCTTAGGAAAATGAGCTTCCTCTTTGAGTATCTGTTGAGCTTCCCCAGAGAATATTTTTTCTCCATAGGAAGTTTTTTTTTTTTTTTTTTTCAATTGCTGTACGGCTTGTGAGCAGGGGGTCACGGCTCATACACGAGGTGTTCATGTTCCGTACAATTTTATAAATAAATTTCTTAAAAATCTGGCTTTGCACCAAGACTCAAACCCAAATGCCTAAAGTGATCCTTAGGCTGTGGGCTTCCTTTGAGGTATCAGCTTAGATTGTTTGGACTTCCAATTCTGCAAGTGATGACAGTGTTTTAACTCGTAATTTTTAGGTGGTTTTCTATGCTTGTCAATTGTAACCAGGCTTTACAAAAACATTTTGCGTCCACAGCTGAACTACCCACATGTTTTTTTACGGGATCCCCACGAACACAAACTCAGCACAACAATATCTTTCCATTTTTTTTTTATTTTTTTTTTTTACGTTGTTGCCTATTGCGCCGGTAGGCATCTTCCCGGTGGGGCCTGATGGTCGGCCCAAGGCTTCTTCCAGGTGGGGCCTGATGGTCGGCCCAGCCCGTTCTGGCGCAGGTGAGTGTTTATAGTGGCGCCATCTTGCATTGGCTCATGCTGCCCCCCGGAACTCGTACTTGATTCGCTTGGACGGCTTCCTCTAGAGTCCGGGTTGATGGGTGGTCTTCAGGACAGCATGTGGGTAGTTTTAAGCCACTCGGCGGTGACCGAAAAATCCGAGTGGTAGCGTGAGGATTCGAACCCGCGTCGTCCATCACGCGGCGAATGTGGGTCCAGTACGCTATCACTTCGGCCACCACCTACCCATTTAACCATGCAAATATCTTTTCAATATGATTATATTCGCCATTGAAACCTTAACCAGCAAAGTTAAGGCATATTCACAATCACCATACACTATACTATGAGGCGAGAAAATTGCATCAGACAACTCGAAAAATAAAAAACTCGCCTAGCATTTTCAAGCGTGAGGCTTGTGGCACAAGATGGCTGCATCAGCTGTTGGTGTCCCATTTTCTTTCTTCTGTAAGAAGTGAGACTTTCCTCGATGTTTTGCTTTGACAAAATGGCCTTTGTACGTCTCATGACTGCGTACGAGTTATGTCCACCTCACCCTATTGTTTATCCCACTGTCGGGTTTCATCTCCTGCGGCCTACTTCTCTAATACATCCTGCAGGCTGTAAGTTTATTTAATACAGGGTTAAAGACGTATTAAAAGCTTCTTTTACTGTCATACAGTACTGTTTCCAAGTTTGCGATAAATAGGTCAACACTGCAGGTCGCAAACGTTGAAATCGCAAACTTTGAACCATTATTCTTATGGGGAAAATTGAAAACCGTCGACATCTTTCGCTTGGCCAACCATCCGGGCCCCAAAAATTTGATTTCTATTGAAAACTGATATTGTGACATGTCCCGAAAGGAAAAGGAAAAGGCTGCTAAAACTGGGTTTTTTCACACCTTGTTGTGGTCCTTGACTCCCATTCTTGCTTTTACCCACCCCCTGGGCCTTTCCATTGGCTGCGGGAAGCATTGTGAGTGGGATCCCTGACCGCGCGCTGGGCTTGAGCAGCTGACGGGCGGCTGATGATGGTGATGGTGATGTTGAGTGTCAGCGGCGTGGCGTTTAAAAAGAAGAGATGGAAGAAAAGAAAAGTGTCCCGTGCAACATGTGGTAAATAAAAATTGGCAAACTGAGAACCCAAACCCATAATAAGCACAGCCACACACACACACACACACACACACACACACACACACACACACACACGGGCCCCGATAAAAATACTGTTCAGGTCGTGCTGATGTAAATGCCACGCCGCCGACCCTCAACATCACCATCACCATCACCATGGTTGGGGCGGCTCGCACACATGTGCCTGGCTGCCCGGATCCCACTCACCTTGCTTCCTGCGGCCAATGGAAAGGCCCAGGGGGTGGGTAAGAGTGAGAAAGGGAGTCAAGGACCACAACAAGGTGTGAAAAAAATGGTTTTAGCAGCCTTTTCCTTTTCCTTTCGGGTCATATTGCAATTTCAGTTTTCGATAAAAATCTAATTTTTTTGGTCCCTATCGCAAACTCGGTGAATCGCAAACTTGAAACTCACAATCCTGGAGACAGTGCTGTACTTTTAACTTTTTTTTAAATCAACGAAGTTTGATCTCGCGTAATTGCCACGTAATGACCACAGTTTTTTGTCTACAGCAAAATATCAATAAAAAGAGACAAGACACTAGATAATAACTGGATCCTTTGGAAATCGGAAAAATTACGCTCCCCCGTTCCACTTCGAACTGCTGAATGCTGGAGCAACTCAGTGCTGTGTGCACATTTCCCGTCATTATATAGTATACATAACTATAGTCTATTGACTCTAATTTGAGCCCTGTGGCTTGGCCCAGGGAAACCCTCATTGTTTACACATCTAGCGATGACCTGAGCATGGCGATCTGTCTCACTGTTAGTCTGTACATTATCTATTTACGGAAAATATATATATATATATATATATATATATATATATATATTTATTTATATATATATATATATATATATATATATATATACACACAGTACCCTCTCGAGTTTCGTGCTTGCTTCATTCCGAAAGTATGGCACTAAACTCGAGGATCGTGAAACTCTAAGTATTGAAATACATGAAAAAGCGCTTATTGGTTCCGGCCCGTGGAAAAAAATACTTTTTTTTTCGACTTGACTCCCTTGTTATCACAATTTTTTTTGACTTTACTCTCTTAATTGTTATCTCAAAATATGTACCTTGGTAATAGGCAGAAAATGTGAAGTGAGAACAGGTTGTTCTGAAGCCGCAGTTGAAGGCGGCTGCCTTGCAATTGGCTGGCAGTTCTGAATACACGCCTGTGATCCACGTGGTGTCATCTGCTAATGTAAGGGTGGTTACTCGCGGTCACCCGTGGTACAGTTGGACAAACCTAAAGCTTCTGGTAGTTTTCTGTGTGTTATGGTATAATCTGCTAACTCTTTCTGTTATATATCATCAAATCACTAACATCATGATTGACTTTTCAATGCCTATTGAACGTAAACTGCCGCCGCAATCACAAAATAGCTCGCAGAGAGGTTCAACTTGCTTACTGCTTCCTTATTTCCCTCACCGCTCACAAAGACCACAAGCGGACAAAAAAGAACAAATCCAGGCAAATTAACACTTTTAATGCTGTGTATTCCCACAGCGCGCATGTGTGGTGGACAGCAGAATGACTAATTTCAGCAGGGAGATATTTCTTGCAACACCGGCCAGTGTAGTGGACCTTCTTCTTCTTTTGGCCTGTAATGCTTTGTATCGCTTCTTAGGTCCTCCTCCTCCACACTTTTATACTTCACAACATGTACTTAGGGCCGCTTTCACAGTCATTTTGTTTGTGCTGATCGTTAGCAATGCCAGCGATCACCGCTCCAGTATTTCCACGTGAAACTGGCCGATGGGTAGTGATGTGATGTGATGGTGTCGGAGGTATTGCCTTTACAACGGCACCTCGTGGCGGCTGCGGGGTTAGCCTCGCCCCACACCTTACCACACACTCTCAACACCTTTCGCTTTCTATGCAGCCGCCACTACACCATAGCGTCGATCGCCGCCATTGGTAACAATCAAAACAAACAGTGACTGTGAAAGTGGCCCTTATTTACTTCACAGTGCGCACTTATACACTTCACCCTGAACTTAGGTGTTTTCTGTTCTTTTCTTTCCCTGATTTTGGTTTTCTATGCCCTTTTCCCATTTTCCACTGTTACTTTTCACCGTCGCTGCCATGCATTACAGGTCAGAAGAAGAAGAAGAGGAAAACATCACTGGGAGATCTACAATTTTCATAGACTTGATAAAAAGTTTTTTGGACTGTGGTTCCCCAGCACGGGGTGTTCTCTTATCTTGTTAATCAAGTAGTAAGCAAAGCAGTTCTGCCAGTCCATTTTATGAGTCTCTTGGTGGGCCATCTTCCACTGCTCCTCACTCCTCAGCCACTGCTGTCGTCTGTTTGTTTACATACAGCCGTGAGGTACCCACGTACCCACACTCGTACTCACAACCATTTTCCATTCATACGGACAACCAACAACTCGCTCCCGGTTGGGCATACGGGCAACCACTGTTGCCCATAGCCCCAATGGTTGGACACCGCCTTTTAAGGCAGCACGCATGACGCTGACGGTAGGTAGACGTGACCCGTACATGTTAAAGGAGCACGAAACTCATGGCGGGAATGCGCGAAAGTCGTGATGGTAAGAATTTACGCCTAAGCGCTAAACTCGAGGATCGCGAAACTCGGATAGCGTGAAACTCGAGAGGGTACTGTATATATATATATATACATATATATTGGTCAGTGTGCCTGCCTACCACTCTAGGGTGGTCAATAAGTGGGTACCTGGGGGCACCTGGGGAAGGTAAACTATGGTAATCCTGGATATCACACTGGCCAGTGTCCCGGGGTGACTGGTTCTTACCCACCACAGGCTCAAAGGGCCATCGGATCGGAGATGAGCAGCGCCGCCACGGGCAGATATAGCAGATGCACCACCTGTACCCTTGCTTACCTTCACCTCACCCGACAGTAACCCCTCACCCCTCACAGGGAGGGCCTCGCCCATACCTAAACTCCCCCCACTTGCTATAGACTAAGCTGCACCTCAAAACCTGCCCACCTGTATGGAAGCTGGACACTCAGTAACCTTAGGTGGAGCACTGTGGTTATGCAGAAACTGATTCTTGATCACTATAGTCTATCGATTTTAACTTGAGCCCTTGTGTGCAACTCAGTCATTGTCTTTCCCTCTAATCCCAAGCCTTTCATAACACCATGCAGTCGTATTATGACTATATATATAATCCATAAATAGATAACGTACAGACTAACAGTGAGACAGATCACCATGCACAGGTCATCGCTAGATCTGTAAAGAATGGCGGCTTCCCCGGCCCAAGCCACAGGGCTCAAGTTAGAGTCAATGGACTATAATGTAATATCTTCCAGCACAGGCAAAGTGTCGACATAGCACCCGGCGCACCCACCCGCCATCCTGAGGCTGATTCATATTCTTCCGCCTCTCCCCTCCACTACAGAACACAGCGCTGTGATTGGTTGAATTATCAAGGATTATTATTAATTGGCACATACAGAAACAAAGCTTCTTCTCTCCCTCTTTTCCTCTCTGATATATCCCGTTAGGTCAAGATGGCGGTTGGCACTTAATTCAAATACAGGTAACTCTCAATTTACGTGAGTTTGGTTTACGCGTTTTTGAAATAACGTGGGGTCCAAAATCCAAATAAATGTTTAATTTACACGTTTTTTCACTTATACGCAATATTTTATGGAGTGGCCACCAGATGTCTCATGCAACTGGACTCACACGGCGCCGCGGCCACACAGCTGAGCTCAGTTCTTCCTGCGCGCCAATTGAACAATACAGTACCCATGCTGCCACGCTACTCAATAACAACAACACCCTCGCTGCAGTGCTACCACGAGGGGAAGGGCAGCCAAAGGAGGAACCATGAGAGGGAGAGGAGTCAGAGTGATACAGTAGGCAATAAAGGTACAAACCTACCTCCGGTTTGATTTACATTGTTTTTGATTTACGCGACCTCTTCAAAGACACAATACTCACGTAAATCGAAAGTTACCTGTATTAAAAAAAAAGCAACATGATAGTGTGTTGTATGTGCACAAGGTACTTCATATATAGTGTTGTATTATAAGACATTTCATCCCCCAAGAACACACATTTGATAAGGCTTTCGTAGGAGTTGTAGGCATTTCCAGTTGTTGTTTTATGACCCTGGTGGTAGTGTGACCCTTCCTCTGTACCGTGAACCTGAAGAAACACTCATTAGAACCCAACTGACCCCTCTTTGACCTTTAGAAATAGCTGATGTGAGAAGGGAAAGTGTCTTGTAATACCGACCAACCATAGTACCACGATGTCCTTACAAAATCTGGCTGGTTTAAGATTGCCTTAACCATGGCTGGGCACAATAACAGAAAACCTTATTCCCGATAACCGATAACTGATAATGAAAAACCTTAACGGCGATAACCGATATTCATTAACTAGAGACACAAATATAGGCGATAACCGATACCCGATATAAATCCACAATTCCGATACTAGCTAGCGATAAGTCCGATAGGCGAAAATGATACTATATTGATATTTCAAATAGAACATCATTGATGAATTCAAATTTTCATTATCTGTATTTTAGGAAACTTACAGAACCTTAAAACCACACGTTGACACGTACATATGGACGGCAATACTAGAAATGCCTGAACCGGTGTTGTGTTATTTGGCGTCCCCACCGTCAAAAATTGTTTACAAACACTGGTCTCTCGTGAACGGTGCATGCTCAGACCAGCAAGCGTAGACCTGTACAGTCTCACAAAGCTTTTAAACCGTAATTAAGAGTTGCTGGAAGGCTGAATCAGACATATAGTACAACTACCACCATCCTCGCTGTTTCTAGGACGACACTCTGTACGAGTTGTATTTATATGTACAGAGTGTACGTCGTTCTAGAAACAGCGAGGATGGTGGTACTGTATGTTTGATTCAGATTTCCAGCAACTCTTAATGTGTTAAAAAAGCATTGTGAGACTGTACAGGTCTACACTTATTGGTCTGAGCATGCGCAGTTCACGAGAGACCAGTGTTTGTACACAAAAGCGCCAGCTGTTGACGATGGGACACCAAATAACACAACACCGGGTGCCTTCAATACCATGACATGCTCACAAACAAATATGGAATATCAAATTTGAGGCAGTGAATAATCATTTTTGGGGCAAAGTTAAATGATTTTTCCTTATGATATATTGATTTTTGAGTAGCATAAAAAAATAACCTAGTGTTTTAATTTTCATGACCTAAGTATGAAATCTCATCACCGAAGATATTTCATACCCCGAAGTTTTTTCATACAACACCGGGCCACGCATGCGCAGTAGGGAGGAGACAACATTTTTTTCCTGAGAGGCGGAAAAAAAGTAGCGATTATCGCTAGTTTGGTTACAAAAGTAACGAAGATACCGATATATATTTAAATAAGTAGCGGATGGTCGATAATCCGATTTTGTTATCAGCGATAAAGTATCGCGATAACTTATCGCGATAACGCCCAGCTATGGCCTTAACCCCTTGACTGCAGATTTCCTACCAGAAGACATCACCAAGCTACAGGAGTGGAGCAACAAGTGGCTGCTACAATTACAATGAAGAAAAATGTAAAGTCCTGCACCTAGGGAGGGGAAATCCAGCATACCAATACCACATGGGAAACACCCCACTATCCACCACAGAGGCAGAGAAAGACCTGGGAGTGTATGTTACCCCAGGCTATCAGTGAAGGGATATCCAGCACACCAATACCACATGGGAAACACTCCACTACCCACCACAGAGGCAGAGAAAGACCTGGGAGTGTATGTTACCAGGCTATCAGTGAAGGGATATCCAGCACACCAATACCACATGGGAAACACTCCACTATCCACCACAGAGGCAGAGAAAGACCTGGGAGTGTATGTTACCAGGCTACCAGTGAAGGGATATCCAGCACACCAATACCACATGGGAAACACTCCACTATCCACCACAGAGGCAGAGAAAGACCTGGGAGTGTATGTTACCAGGCTATCAGTGAAGGGATATCCAGCACACCAATACCACATGGGAAACACTCCACTATCCACCACAGAGGCAGAGAAAGACCTGGGAGTGTGTGTTACCAGGCTACCAGTGAAGGGATATCCAGCACACCAATTCCATATGGGAAACACTCCACTATCCACCACAGAGGCAGAGAAAGACCTGGGAGTGTATGTTACCAGGCTACCAGTGAAGGGATATCCAGCACACCAATTCCATATGGGAAACACTCCACTATCCACCACAGAGGCAGAGAAAGACCTGGGAGTGTGTGTTACCAGGTTACCAGTGAAGGGATATCCAGCACACCAATACCACATGGGAAACACTCCACTATTCACCACAGAGGCAGAGAAAGACTTGGGACTATAATGTTACCAGGCTACCAGCGAAAGTCAAATCCATGCCAATCGCAGCGGACGGGTTAAGAAACGGGATCCCCGCAGCTACTGGGTTAAGGATGATGGTACTGCTAAAACTATGGTGACCCCTTTCTTTTCAAGCACCAACCAGCTTGATCTTGGTCTTGGTTCAAGCCGCGACTGGACTACTGACAACATTGCACAACCTTGCGTGGCTAATGGCTCAACTGGACACAGGGCGGCCCGACTCTGGAGGTGGGGGAAGCCCGCTGTAGGTGTTTCAGATTTTAGAGCAGTGAGACATTTGTAATTTTCCAGAGATTTTCTTCAATGTTTTTCAATCTCAGACCGGCAAGATTTTCGCCGGGTAATTGGGCTTCCAAATACATACCCCGAGCCTGATAGTCAAGGTGTTACCGTACCACTTTTTACAACATCTGGCAAGTCTGTGATGAAACTGGGAGTAACAGAAGATTGGATAGAGGCAGGAGGATGTGAATAGCATGGATTGAAAGAGGAAAGACAGAGCTTGAAGTGGATGAAAGGAAGAGAAGCTACAATAAGTGCAAAGTGGAGAAAAGTGGATCTGTATTTACGGAATTAAAAAGCAAAAACAGCCACAGAACTGCCAGGAAATGATACTACTATGTTTGCTAAATCCAGCAATTGTTCTTATAGTGGTTATTGAGGACATTGGCCAACAGAGGGAAGCTTATAGGAGGAGGAGGAGGAGGAGAAAAGAAGAAGTGGAGGAGGAGAAGAAGAGAAGGAGGAAGAGGAAGAAAAAAGAAGAAAAAGAAAAAAAACAAGAAAAATTGACAAAAAAACAAACAAAAAACAAAACAAAACAAAAAAATCACAACCACAAAAATGTGTTCCAACCTGTTCGTGCTTGGTCTCCATGTGCAGCTCCTCTAACTTCTGATGTGCGTCCCTGTGTGCGCGTAGGATGTGTGTGCGCAGTTCTCCCTTCCACGAGTACGTCTTGGGGCAATACGCACACGTGTGAGTCTCGGTGGAGTGAGTCTTGTTGCGATGGTACCTGGAAAGGCATTATTATTATTATTATTATTATTATTAGTAGTAGTAGTAGTAGTAGTAGTAGTAGTAGCAGTAGTAGTAGTAGTAGTAGTAGTAGTAGTCATAGCTGGGCGATATCGCGATAAGTTATCGCGATACTTTATCACTGATAACAAAATCAGGTTATCGGCCATCCGCTACCTATTTAAATATATATCGGTATCTTCGTTACTTTTGTAACCAAACTAGCGATAATCGCTACTTTTTTCCGCCTCTCAGAAAAAAAAACTTTGTCTCCCTACTGCGCATGTGTGGTCTGATGAAAAACACTGGGGTATGAAATATCTTCGGTGAAGAGATTTCATACTTAGATCATCAACATTAAAACACTAGGTTATTTTTTTGTTCCTCAAAAATCAATATATCAAAGAGAAAAATCATTTAACTTTGCCCCCAAAATTATTATTCACTGCCTCAAATTTAATATTCCATATTTGTTTGTGAGCATGCCATTGTATTGACGGCACCCGGTGTTGTGTTATTTGGTGTCCCATCGTCAACACGTAATGGTCTCGTGAACTGTGAATGCTCAGACCAGTAAACGTAGACCTGTACAGTCTCACAAAGCTTTTTAACACATTAAGAGTTGCTGGAAAGCTGAATCAGACATACAGTACCACCATCCTCGCTGTTTCTAGAACGACACTCTGTACATATAAATACAACTCGTACAGATCAAGTGTCGGTCTAGAAACAGCGAGGATGGTGGTAGTGTATGTCTGATTCAGCCTTCCAGCAACTCTTAATTACGGTTAAAATGCTTTGTGAGACTGTACAGGTCTACGGTTGCTGGTTTGAGCATGCGCAGTTCACGAGAGACCAGAGTTTGTAAACAAAAGCACCAGCTTTTGACGGCGGGGACGCCAAATAACACAACACCGGTTCAGGTGTTTCTAGTGTTACCGTCCATAGGTACGTGTCAACGTGTGGTTTTCATGTTTTGTAGGTTTTCTAAAATACAGATAATGAAAATTTGAATTCATCTATGTTTTTCTATCTGAAATATCAATATAGTATTGTTTTTGCCTATCGGACTTATCGCTAGCTAGTATCGGAATTGTGGATTTATATCAGTATCAGTTATCGGTTATCACCAATATTTGTGTCTCCAGTTAACGAATATTGGTTATCACCGATAAGGTTTTCCATTATCAGTTATCGGTTATCGGGAATAAGGTTTTCTGTTATTGTGCCCAGCCATGGTAGTAGTAGTAGTAGTAGTAGTAGTAGTAGTAGTGGTGGTAGTAGTGGAGGTAGTGATGAATATGAAAGAATAATAATGTGTAGAGTAAATATCTTGAGAGAGAGAGAGAGAGAGAGAGAGAGAGAGAGAGAGAGAGAGAGAGAGAGTTCAGAATCAATGAATCTCTCTCTCTCTCTCTCCCTTGTATGCAGGTACAGTGGCTTTGCATCCTAAGCAAGGCTGTACTGGGCCTCTCATGTCCAACATTATATTTTTGGGACAAGTATTTTTTTTAATGATCATAACAGGTTTAAAACGTCCGCTCAACAATCCCTGACCAAAAAGTGGCCCAAAAATCTGCAGAGATTTTTGTACCAAGTCAAAAAATCCTCCTTGGCACTTGTTGCTCTCAGCCAATCAGCTGAAAGTACAGCGCTTGGCCACTCACAGTGTCCACTATTTTCTCTGATTCCAGATGCTTAACCCTTTAAGTATTTGATGCCCCGTGCGGGGAATAGTACACAAGCGCCAACCCCTTAGAAATTGAGGTAATGCAATCCCACGGTCTCTCAGGCAAGAATCTTTCTCATGCTTGTGGTGGAAGATGAGAAACTCCAGTAACAATAAGGCTGGACACACACACACACACACACACACACACACACACACACACACACACACACACACATGGCCCGGTAGCTCAGTGGATAGAGCGTCTGCCTCACAATCAGAAGGCTCAGGGTTCGATTCCCTGGCCGGGTGAAGATAAGTTGGGTTTATCTTCTTTCACGTGTAGCCCCTGTTCACCCAGCAGTGAGTAGGTACGCGGCGTCAGGCAAGGAGTTGTGACCTCGTTGTCACGGTGTGTTGTGTGTGAGTGGTCTCAGTCCTCCCCAGAGATCGGTACTATGAGCTCTGTGCTCTTCCGTAGGGGAACGGCTGGCTGTCTCGAAAGAGACGCGCAGCAGACCAAGAGGTGAATTACACACACACACACACATAATTTTTTTCCTCAACTTGGTTATCCTGTATTTCCACAAGCCTAGCAGCCTACACAAGCATCACTAGGCCTCACATGTGACTGTATGTGATTTATAACATGCGCCAAGTGCCTTCCACTTCTCTTGGCGTCGTCCCCAGCCACTGTGAGTGTGTGGAGTGTGGTGAGGCAGGTAACCATCCATTCTCGTCCCGTCTGTTTATTTCCTGCACAAGACACATGTATGGTGGCACTCTGCATTATTGGTCTGTTATGGGAGTATTGAAGAAGTTTTCTTAACCCGAACCATCTTTCTTTCTTTCTCTCTTTTTTTTCTTTCCATAATTCTCTCGCCCACTACCTTATGCCTCTCTCTCTCTCTCTCTCTCTCTCTCTCTCTCTCTCTCTCTCTCTCTAGTGATGGCCAATGTGTTGATGATGCAGAGCCGCAGCCTCCCACTAGTAAAGGTGCTGTTCCAAGGGTGTTTTATTCAAAAAGACAAAAAAATTTACCAACTGCTTCCAAAGTCAGCAATCATACCTATAAATTTTGATGCATTTTCTGTCACTGTAAAAAAATGGCGCATATATATATATATCATCCTCCACAAGAAATCACCATCATCTTGCCTATAACTCTGAACGTGACTTCCGGGACTTTATTCAACGGTGCTTCGGTAACATTCTCCGCGCAGGTTTCTATAAAAACAGCGCTCGAGTATCACTGCTTGCGGACCTCATATCATACCACCTTGAACTGACTACAAATGAATGAGTCTTTCTATAAAAAATCACGTGACAAAAAATGACATGGACAATTAAAACGAGCGTAACTAAAAGTCGCTGCTCCGCTGATAACTGTAAACAGACAAGAATGTTTGCCACACACACAGAAGCAGCTTAATTATGAACCCGTCGTGGACATTTCATTAAAGACAGATAAATTCAAAGAGCGAATCATAAGCAAACTAAATAAAATCAAAGGAATCAAACAACTCCGAACAAGAAAATATCGTCACCCTCGTAAAACAATCGCCAAAGTCCTTTTTCAGAGATTTCCAAGTTTTTGTCAACATCAGCTTTTCAACATGACGTCCATTTTAGTATCGTTGCCATGGTCAGTCAGGGTTTGAGAGTTCTAGAATTGGCCTTTTCATTTCTGCCTAAATCCGAACAAGAAATACAAGACTTAGCGAATTAGTGAACCCATTGAGGCAGCAGCTCGACCATCACCTTCACCACCATTAACACATGCAGCCACCTAGTGAGTGTTGCAGATGGGGACTTGGATAGACACATGTTCGGCCACCGCCAGGCTTAACTGCACCCTGGATGACTGCCTGATAGTTGCCGGATTCTAGATTTTGTCTCGATAATCTGATATCTGAGAAACTGAGTACTGTGTGTGGCTCAGAAATTCTCCGTTTTATTTTTCCTGTAGGCCTGTTTGCTTAATGCTGATCTCTCTCTCTCTCTCTCTCTCTCTCTCTCTCTCTCTCTCTCTCTCTCTCTTTTCTTTCCCTAATTATTTCACACACTGCCTTATGCCTCTCTCTCTCTCTCTCTCTCTCTCTCTCTCTCTCTCTCTCTCTCTCTCTCTCTCTCTCTCTCTCTCTCTCTCACCTCAGTGCATCAGATGTGGTGAAGGCGTGTGCGCATAAACTGCATGTGTAACTTTTGCGCACACAGTGGTAAAGGTTTACATGCCTCATCAGGTCACTGCGCACATGGAACTTCTGGTCACAATACGCACACAGGATGGTCTTCTGTGTGTGTATTCTGCGCACATGTACACTTAAGGACGACGCCAGCATGCTCTTTCCACAATACACACACGTGACTGTTTTCCGCTGGGTCATGTGCGCTTTTGTCTGGCTTGCTGTTCCTATGTGCGCACTTTCTTGTGGTGTGTGTGCGGTGTTGTGTGGGTCCATGTGCGTTTTTTCCGGGTTCATGTACGCACTTTCTGGATCTGTGTGCGTATTTTCCGGGTTCATGTATGCATTTTGTGGGTCTGTGTGCGTATTTTCTGAGTTCATGTATGCATTTTGTGGCCCTGTGTGCATTTTTTCGGGGCTCATGTAGACGTTTTGAGGGCCCGTGTGCGTATTTTCAGGGCTCATGTACGTATTTTGTTGGTCCGTGTGCGTTTTTTCAGGACTCATGTATGTATTTTGTTGGTCTGTGTGTGTTTCCATTGGGTTCATGCATGTGTTTGGGTCCTCCATGTATGCATAGGTTTCTGTGTGCGCTTCCTGGCCCATGTACGCGTTTTGGGAGTCCATACGTGCACATGTGACTGTTTTTTCCAAGTCTGTGTGCGAATTCCTTCTCTCCTCCTGTGTGTGTGTACGTGTGTGCGCCAAGAACTCTTTCCTCGTGTGCGTCAGTTCCCCGCAAAACGCACACAGGAACTGAGGTTGTGTGCGTTCATGTGCGTTTTTCTCTTGCTCGTTTTTTCCATGTACGTTTTTTCCGTGTGGGTGAAATCTGTGCGCGTGTATTTTGAGGGCTGGGAGCGAGGCCACATGTAGACCACAGAGCGCGCACACGAGCTCATGTGCACTTTTTCGTGTGTACATGAAGTGTGTATCCATGTGCGCGTGGAGCTCATACTTGTATACAAATTTCTCCCCGCAGTGCGTACACATGTGCGTTTTTTTTGCCTTGTGTGTACTTTTCCGGTGGCAGGCGTGCTTGTGTGCGTTCAGCTCCCGGCGCGTCTTGAAGGCCGTGTGCGCATTGCAAAACGTACATGGGAACGCACACGAGTCGCTGCGTCCTTTCCGTCTCATGTGCGCGGCAATCATGTGCATCCGTGTGCGCTTTGAATCCGTGAACGTCTTGTTACATACATGACACACATTTGAAGGGGGAGCGGAGGCGGAAGTTGTCGTTGAGTTAGGACCACTTCCACTACTACTGCCGCTGAGAGGATAGTTAGGGATGGTCAGAAACGCTGCATCTTCATTCTTCACAACCACAATCACTTGACTATCCCTGGAACCACTACTACCACTACTGTTGCTCTGAGGCTTTGGTTGAATTGGTCTGAGCAGCGACAGCAGTTGAGTGGCAGTTCTCGCAGTAGTAGCAGTAGTAGTAGTGGTGGCAGGGGTAGTAGTAGTAGTAGCGGGTAGCAGTGGTTTACGGTGTAGCCTCGGCAGTGGTAGTTGAGGCAGTGGTATGGGGAGTGGTAGGAGTTCAGATTTCATAACAGTAGCAGCAGTAGTAGTAGTTGTAGTGGAAGTAGCATCCATATTCTCGACCTTAACACCGGCAGTAGTAGTGGTAGTAGTAGTAGTTGAAGTAGTAGTAGTAGCAGTAGTAGTAGTGGGTATGTTATGGTCTCTCCTCAAATGACTCTTAAGAATACTGTCGGTTAGGAACTTTCTCCGGCAATAAGAACAGCAATATGGCTTCCTGGGTCTTCCTCCTTTCTTCCTAACAGCAGCGGTCGTGGAAGTGGTGGTCATAGGAGTGCTCGCAGGAGGCTTCCGTTTCCCTCTCCGCGACCCGCCCACGGCTAGCATACCCACGTCAAGGGGAGTCACAACGCAAGTAGAGGAAGGTGTGAGATTTACCAGCTTCAGAGGATTTGATTTTAAGCGAGACTTCAGTTTGCCTCTTAGCTCACAGAACGCGTGGAGTCTGGCATCTATATCATGTACCAGGTTAAGACAGCCCTCGCACAGTGTTAGGACCTCACTCGCAACGCCTATGCTGCCCCCTAACACCATCCCTAGCAACTGTGGGTATGTGTGGGCAGTGGTGGGCGTGGTAGCAGCTGTTAGGTTGGTGGGTTTGGAGTCGGTTCCACAAATGAGACAGTTTGCGGAGGTTTTGGTGGTGTGGTGAGGATGCTGCGCCGCTGTTGTTGGTGGTGTTGAGAAGATGGCATCTGTGGTGGTGGTGGTTGTGTTGTGCTTCTGTGGTGTAGTAGTAGTAGTAGTAGTAGTAGTGGTAGTAGTGGTAGTAGTAGTGTTTTCCATTTTGATCCTCTCAGTCACTCTCTCTCTCTCTCTTTCAATGACGCTTTCTCTGCCTGTTTTCTGTTTTTCCTTTTCCCTTTTTTTACTTTCTCTTTCTCTCTTTCTCTGTACGACTCATTTCTCTCTGTCACGATATTTTTACTGTCCTTGTCTTTCTTTTTCTTCCTTGATATTTCTTCTTCCTTCCTTCCTCTGCTTCTTCCTTCCTTCCTCTCCTTCTTCCTTTCTTCCTTCCTTCCTCTCCTTCTTCCTTCCTTCCTCTGCTTCTTCCTTTCTTCCTTCCTTCCTCTGCTTCTTCCTTTCTTCCTTCCTTCCTCTGCTTCTTCCTTTCTTCCTTCCTTCCTCTGCTTCTTCCTTTCTTCCTTCCTTCCTCTGCTTCTTCCTTTCTTCCTTCCTTCCTCTGCTTCTTCCTTCCTTCCTTCCTTCCTTCCTCTTCTTCTTCAATCTGAAAAACAACAAAAATGACAATAAAAATGACGAGAGAAAGAGAGAAGGAAAATAAAGTGAAAAAATAAGAAACAAAACAATAACAACAATAATAATAATAAGAGAGAGAGAGAGAGAGAGAGAGAGAGAGAGAGAACAACTAGTGGGTGTAATTCTAAACTTTCCCCAAACAACATTCAAAATACCTGCGCTGTGTGGCTGCCTATGTTTGCCTTCCGCACCCCATCCACAGCGTCCTCACCCCCCAATAAATTGATCCACCAGCACCCCGCTTCGCCTCTCTCTCTCTCTCTCTCTCTCTCTCGAGGGGATCTTCGGGTACCGCCAAGGCATGCAAGAAAATATAAGATTTCTTGTAACGTCGTAGCCTACTGCAGCAGGGGCTTCGTGGTGCAGTGGTTAGCACACTCGGCTCACAACCGAGAGAGCCCAGGTTCGATTCCCAGGCGGAGTGGAAAAATTTGGGCGGCTTTTCCGATACCCTACGCCCTTGTCCACCCAGCAGTGAATGGGTACCAGGTATTAATCGCGGGTTGTGTCCCGTCTCCTGGGATCTGTTCCCTTCTCCTATAATTCCTTCCCCTTGTGTCTCTCTCTGGCATATGACCACAGATGTTACGCCGACTAAACCAAACTTTCCAACTTTCTACCAACTGCAGCAGCCCATAACATCATCACTCTGCCCCATGACTCCACAACGGGGCCAGAATATGGGTTTCCAGAGCCTTGACACAATGACATTGGTTGTGTCGAGGGTTGGCAGAGGCAGAGTAGTGATGTTTTAGGTTACTGGGTTTAATTATAAGGCTACAAGACCACCATTGCCAGATTATTGTACTCAGAAAATAATCGGTAACTATTACCAATAAACACCAATAATTAACCATTTTAACAACAAGTATATATGAAGCGAATTAATGTGGTGGGGGAGAAAATTATGGGGTCGGAAATAGGCGATCATAAGAGGCTGAGTACGACCATGGCTGGGCACAATAACAGAAAACCTTATTCCCGATAACCGATAACTGATAATGAAAAACCTTAACGGCGATAACCAATATTCGTTAACTAGAGACACAAATATAGGCGATAACCGATACCCGATACAAATCCACAATTCCGATACTAGCTAGCGATAAGTCCAATAGGCGAAAACGATACTATATTGATATTTCAGATAGAACATCATTGATGAATTCAAATTTTCATTATCTGTATTTTAGGAAACTTACAGAACCTTAAAACCACACGTTGACACGTACATATGGACGGTAACACTAGAAATGCCTGAACCGGTGTTGTGTTATTTGGCGTCCCACGTCAAAATTGTTTACAAACACTGGTCTCTAAGTGAACGGTGCATGCTCAGACCAGCAGCGTGAACCTGTACAGTCTCACAAAGCTTTTAAACCGTAATTAAGAGTTGCTGGAAGGCTGAATCAGACATATAGTACCACTACCACCATCCTCGCTGTTTCTAGAACGACACTCTGTACGAGTTGTATTTATATGTACAGAGTGTACGTCGTTCTAGAAACAGCGAGGATGGTGGTACTGTATGTTTGATTCAGCTTTCCAGCAACTCTTAATGTGTTAAAAAAGCATTGTGAGACTGAACAGGTCTACACTTATTGGTCTGAGCATGCGCAGTTCACGAGAGACCAGTGTTTGTAAACAAAAGCGCCAGCTTTTGACGATGGGACACCAAATAACACAACACCGGATGCCTTCAATACCATGGCATGGTCACAAACGAATATGGAATATCAAATTTGAGGCAGTGAATAATCATTTTTGGGGCAAAGTTAAATGATTTTTCTCTATGATATATTGATTTTTGAGTAGCATAAAAAAATAACCTAGTGTTTTAATTTTCATGATCTAAGTATGAAATCTCATCACCGAAGATATTTCATACCCCGAAGTTTTTTCATACAACACCGGGCCACGCATGCGCAGTAGGGAGACAACGTTTTTTTCTGAGAGGCGGAAAAAAAGTAGCGATTATCGCTAGTTTGGTTACAAAAGTAACGAAGATACCGATATATATTTAAATAAGTAGCGGATGGTCGATAATCCGATTTTGTTATCAGCGATAAAGTATCGCGATAACTTATCGCGATAACGCCCACCTATGAGTACGACAATAAGGCAACGTTGAACAAGACCCCCTATCTTACTACACATGCCTTGGTGGTGTCCTCAAATGGGGCTTGGCAGGAACCGTTTATTTAGGAATCATCTCCAAGAATCAACTTCCTTGGGAACCTTTTCCTCTCAAAACCCCAAAGTACCACCACCCAGGTTTGGTTCCTCTACTGGAAATGATCCCGCCTTGTCTCCACACTGCTGCCCCTCAAGTGAGAATCAGTTACAAGATCTCCCCGACGGTTCCCTGGTGAGATGGCTCCCTCCCAAATTATCTCGCCAATGCCACGAGCTGCCACTCTTAATAATTTATATGTTCTAGAGTGAAGACGGAGATATAGTTATGTCTTTAACCTGGCAGTAGCAATGGGCCAAATTTGCGACTTTACCATGTACCAGTGACTGGCCAAATTTTTGCCACGATATAAATCCACCAAAATAGATGATGCATAAACTGATCACTAATGCATTGATATAATTATATTATGAAATTGTTTGTGTGAGTGACGATTTTTTCTCATTTTTCTCACTTACAGGAGCCTTTAACCCTTTCAACACGAGGACACATATACTGCGTCCTTACGTGCCCCGTACCATATCCGAGGACGTGCATGCTGCGTCCTGGCTCGCTTTAGCCAGTATACAAGTTATTTCATCTCTGTATATTTATGCTTACATCTCAAAATTATCAATTAACTTGTTTCTTTATGTGCACCAGTTAATTCTGCATGTTTTCATATATAATGCATGATGATTATGTTAAGTTTATGGCTGAAAACTTGTTCTATTCAAGAGCGACATTTGAAATCTGGCACGCACGGTGATCTTGGATACAATGCCGGGCGCTGTTTTGGCCCAGCCGTAGTGAAAGGGTAAAGAAACATGATCCCCGCAGCTGCCGGGTTAAAATATCATTGCACTCTGGTTACCTATGTACTGTCTTTGTTTTAATTAAAGACTACACACTGGAGCCTTTCTGATGTCTTTGGGTGTCATGGTGGGGAAGGCCATGCGATCAGTGTTGCTAATGGTGACAGGGGAAAGCAGTGACACTAAGGGCTGCTTTCACAGTCATTTTGTTAGTTTTGATCGTTACCAATGGTGGTGATCGCCTCAATAGTATTTCCACGTAAAACTGGGGTAGTGGCGGCTGCGGGGTTAGCCTAGCCCCGCACCTTGGCACACACTCTCAACACCTCTCGTTTCCTCTGCAGCCGCCACAACCCCATAGGCCAATTTCACGTGGAAAACTACAGTGTCGATCGCCGCCATTGGTAATAATCAAAACAAACAAAGTGACTGTGAAAGTGGCCCTAAGATAAGGAAGGAGTCAAAAAAAAAAAAAATAAATAAAAAAATAAATAAAAAATAATAATAATAATGTGGATAAACCAAATCGGCAGACCAGGCATCATCTGTGGGGGTTGATATTACTTTGCCTCAATTTCCTGACAAAAATAAAAAAATAAAAAAATAAAGTTTAAGAAAAGTAATTCTGCTATGAGACAAGAGAGGTCTACGTTATGCTACACACGTGAAGCATTGAAAGGCTGTACGTTTATTACATCCAACAGCACACACACTTGCTGAGACGTGCCACAAATCCCCCTCCGGCCCACTTGACTAGGCTGAGACTCCTGCTCCTGTACGCGATCACATGCCACGCTGAGACGCCACAAGACTCTGGCCAGTCATGCGCAGAGAATATTGTGAGCCGTATGCCAGCACACCACAGAAGCCAAACAGAACCCTTGGAACACCAGGCAGTGCAAAGGAGAGAGAGAGAGAGAGAGAGAGAGAGAGAGAGAGAGAGAGAGAGAGAGAGAGAGAGAGAGAGAGAGAGAGAGAGAGAGAGAGAGAGAGAGAGAGAGAGAGAGAGAGAGAATGTAAATAACTGAATCAGATGAGGGCGTGTATGGAGCAATAATCCTAGAGTGTGGGCAGTCATGTATAGGCTTGGATGCTGCTGGTGGCGCCATCACTGGGACTTACAAGAACCTAAGTGGTGGAAATGTAACTTTGTAGGGATAACTTAACATTTCTATTTGACTATTTTTGTCTTTATTTCCATCAATTAAATATATGGGATACCTGTATATGCCATGTTATTACGTATTCTTATTAGATTATAATCTCAAGGAAATCATTGATGTGCTTGTGGCATGAAAAGAAACGCCAGGCTTGGAGCACACCAACACTTTATTTCCTGGATGCCTGATGGTAGGAGGTGGAGACTGGGACATGAGGAGCCTCTTTACTTTACTCTTTTAAAGTTTGTAAAGTGCCGGGAGAACAGGCCAGAACAGAGGAGCGGCTAATGCTTGTTGCCATGGATTGCCAGTTTTGAATGCTTAGTTTCATCTACATCCATACTAATTAACCATGTAGCAGCGACGGGCCAAATTTGTGGCTTTACCATGTAGCAGCGACGGGCCAAATTTGTGGCTTTACCATGTAGCAGCGACGGGCCAAATTTGTGGCTTTACCATGTAGCAGCGACGGGCCAAATTTGTGGCTTTACCATGTAGCAGCGACGGGCCAAATTTGTGGCTTTACCATGTAGCAGTGACGGGCCAAATTTGTGGCTTTACCATGTAGCAGTGACGGGCCAAATTTGTGGCTTTACCATGTAGCAGTGACGGGCCAAATTTGTGGCTTTACCATGTAGCAGTGACAGGCCAAATTTGTGGCTTTACCATGTAGCAGTGACAGGCCAGATTTGTGGCTTTACCATGTAGCAGCGACGGGCCAAATTTGTGGCTTTACCATGTAGCAGTGACTGGCCAAATTTGTGGCTTTACCATGTAGCAGCGACGGGCCAAATTTGTGGCTTTACCATGTAGCAGCGACGGGCCAAATTTGTGGCTTTACCATGTAGCAGTGACGGGCCAAATTTGTGGCTTTACCATGTAGCAGTGATGGGCCAAATTTGTGGCTTTACCATGTAGCAGTGACGGGCCAAATTTGTGGCTTTACCATGTAGCAGTGACGGGCCAGATTTGTGGCTTTACCATGTAGCAGTGACGGGCCAAATTTGTGGCTTTACCATGTAGCAGTGACGGGCCAAATTTGTGGCTTTACCTTGTAGCAGTGACGGGCCAAATTTGTGGCTTTACCATGTAGCAGTGACGGGCCAAATTTGTGGCTTTACCATGTAGCAGTGACGGGCCAAATTTGTACCATGATAGAAACCCTCAAAAATAGATGAAGCATAAACTGATCACAAATGCTTTGATATGTATTATGAAATGGTTGTGTGAGTGATGATTTTTTCTCATTTTTCTCGCTTAGAGGGACCATTAAGAAACATGATCCCTGCTGCTACTGGGTTAATAATCACGGGAATAAAGCTAGAGAAAAATCTATAGACAAAGTATATATGTGCAAATATTTCTTCTATTTATTTACCAAAATTTTGGATTCTTAAAAGAAAAGAAGTCTTATCAAAAATTGAACCCAACGTCAAAAAAGTTGCACTTGTATGATGAAGACCTCAACATGACCTTTCTTACATTTGAAGCACATGACTGTACAATGAAAACTGCAGGAGGAGATAGGTTTAAATAATCTGGTCTGGCAGTGTGGGAGAGGCAAGGACTTTTGGACCCTAGCACTTATCTGTATCTTTCCATAGTATTTCCCTATCAATGAAATCATTAACCCCTTGGATGCAGACTTCCTACCAGAAGACATCACCAAGCTACAGGAGTGGAGCAACAAGTGGCTGCTACAATTCAATGAAGAAAAATGTGAAGTCATGCACCTTGGGAGGGGAAATCCAGCATACCAATACCACATGGGAAACACTCCACTATCCACCACAGAGGCATAGAAGGACTTGGGAGTGTATGTTACCAGGCTAACAGTAAAGGCGAAATCCGTGCCAATTGCAGCGGGTTAATAATAACAATTTTCAAAGTCAACCTGCCGCTCCCCTCAACTCTGTCAATGCACAATGTGGGATGTGCGGCGATTCCCGTGTATTTACCTAGTTGTAGTTTTAGAGGGCCTGGGCTTTACGCTCGTGTGGTCCCGTCTCCGTATCTGCATTTATCCAACTTTTCCTTAAAGCTTTGCACACTCCTTGCCAATACTACATCCTCACTTAGTCTGTTCCAAACCTCTATATTTCTTTGCGGGAAGCTATATTTCTTTATGTCTCTCAAGCATCTTCGGCAGGAAACAGTGGGGTCTCTTTTCACCTCCACATCCCTGTTAGTATGCCCTGTAGCAAACATCCGAGCACATCACTGGAAAGAAAGCAAATACTATACCACTGGTTTATTATAATTGCAATATTTCATGTGATGGCTAAGTAAACGAGATACGCAATTTTTCATGTGAGATTGTATTTTGCAATCATATCCCAAAACAGAAAAAGGAAAACAAACTGTAACATTTTTAGTATAGATTAGCATATTATTCTTCAGTACATTATTCTTAGAGGTTGTGACGGATGACTACAGTGCAACCATTTCAAATAGTCCGTTTGGGCGTTGAATTCCATGGGGCCTTCCCTCCCCTCTGCTCTGCCACACAGCCCCAACAGCTATCCCTTCCTCTCACATGGTATCTATAGCTAACATATGAGAGGGAAAAATAGGTGTTGGAACTATGGGCGGAGCAGAGGGGAGGAAAGGACCCGCGTAACTGAACGCCCATATGGACTCTTTGAAATGGTTGGCATATAGGCAAAACAAATTACTGAGCAACAGATTTCAGCCAAGCACTCCATGGAGCAGTGGTCAGCGTGCATGCCTACAACTCTGTGGGCCACGGTTTGAATCCTGGCCCGGGCAGTCAACGTGCATCTCACCCAGCTGTTCATCCTCCCTTCTGGGCTGGGTGACAAATGGGTACCTGGGGAAACCTGGGGAAGGCAAACTCTGGTAACCTGGATTTCACATTTGATTTCTCCTCCACAAGTAATTATTTCTCATTGTTGTGTACAAGAATCAGGACACTGACTTGTGTTTTTCCAGCTTAGATTATGAGTTTAAGGAGTTGACATGGGTATTTTGGGGGTCTGGGAACAGATTAATTCACTTTTCATTATTTTTTATGGGAAAAATTGCGTTGGAACTTGACCAGCACTTTCGAGTTCTGAGGTGTGACTGTACAGTCAGACCTCGGTTTATAAGTGACTTAGTTTACGACTGTTTTCATTTACGAGCAAAAAAATCTTAAAAAATGCCTTGGTTCATGAGTGGTGACTTGGTATACGAGCATCCTATTTGTACATTTTTTTTCAATTTGTCGTCACCTCAAGAGTGGGGACACAGGATACATGGAGGCCGTCAGGGTGCGCGTATGTCCCTCTGAGGGGGGACCACAGGCCCTTGCTGGGTGATGGCTCATGAAGGGGAGGGGAGTATGCTGATAGACCGACTCTATCGGTTGACATTAGCCTAGCCGACCAAGTAAGTCTTTCGACGAGGACTGGTGTGTCTGTTGTGCAAGTCGAAGACATGAGCGTTGGTTCCCTTCGTTCATCGCAAGGCGAGGGTCCTTGAAGCGGAGAACAATGGGAACAGTCTCAGTTAGGGTTGCTACTTTGAGCTCAGAAAAATAAGAAATGCAACATTCCATTCTCCAATACAGAATGAATCCATATTTGTAGGAACAGGTGGCAACCCTAAAATTTTTCTGGCCTGCCATGACAGACAGCTGCTGCTTGCTGCTGGTGAAGGCAGGAGGAAGGGGGGAGGGACGTTACAACACGTATTTTACATGTACAGTAAATCCTTGATATAATGGACTAATTGGTTGGGGAACTCAGTCCGTTAATGCCGAAAGTCTGTTATAAGCAGTGGAAATTTAAAAATACATATCTGTAATAATACCGACGAACCTAATAAACGTGCGTACGTACATAATTTTTTATTGTGTATGTTGTTTGCCGTTGTCTGTATTCCTGTACAGCACACTTGGCAACCCACTGCTAGGCAGTGAGGCTGCCAGGTTGGCAGTGGGGCTCTGTTGGGGGGTAGGGGGCATAGTACTGTGTATGGGGAAAATTTTACAAGTGCGCCAATCTCACACTGGTAGACAAAATAGTTTTTTATTGGTAGTTTTTGGTGTGTCATGAAATAAACAGCTAACTATTTCTGTCATAAATCATTAAATGATTGACTTTTCAACATCTGTTGTACACCCGCCGACGCAGCCGCTAAATAGCTTGCAGAAAGAGATTCAACTAGCTTACAGTTTCTATATTTCACTCACTGCTCCTCACAAAGATCACAAGTGGACAAACTAGAACAAAACCAGGCAAATTAATGTTTTCTTGCTGTGCATTCCCCCACTGCGCATGCGTGGGGGACAGCAGAGCATCTTATTTCAACATGGCGGCATTTCTCGCAACACCGGCCTGCCGCCGCCCACGTTCTGCGTTGCGTATTTCCGCTGCCCCACACTGTGTGCCAAATAAATTTAAACTAACCAAACGTAACTTAACATAACTTACCCAACAGTGTTCTTTGCCCCCCTCGAGCCCCTTATGCTGTGTCAGTACCGACACTCAAACACTTGGCTATTTTCCATTACATTTACGTCCTGGATTGATGCATAAGACTTTCTTGTGGTGTAAATAGGTGGTGTGCAGAACTCATCAAGTTCAAGCTTGGGCCAAGCTGAATGAGCTAATCACACTGACGTGATATTCTTGATGTAAATAAAAACCCACACTGGCACATGACAGCTATATTTTTAACCAAACAGTTTTAATGGACACAACCACCATCTTCATGATGCAAAGGAAGAGTAGAAGTAGCTACAATGTTTACAATTCTCCTTATATTCAAAACGGAACAGGTAAATATGGGAGGGGCAGGACAGGGAGGGATGGATAAGTCCGTCAGGTCCAGGGGAGGGAAGTGAGGTCACCACCCCGCCCCAGCGCTGCGACTGACAGATGGGAGGATTAAAGGGGCGGGAAGAGTAGAATGAGGTATAGTGATTAGCAAAGTCATCTTATTTACAAACAGGAACGGGAAATACGGGAGGGGCAGGACAAGGATGGGTGGGCAAACTTGAGCCATCAGGTCAAATATAGGCAAGTAAGGTCGACACCCCGCCCCAAAGCTATGACTGACACATGGGGGGGTTAAGAGAGGCGGGAAGAGACTTCTCCACCAGTGACCTCATTACCGGATCAAGCTTGCAATTACCGTCACATAAATTAAAATTGCTGTTTCTGTATACACTTTGCCTCAATAACCTTACGCTGTTTATAATCATTACATTTATATAACAGAAGGCTGTTTTTCCAAGAAATCCTATGATTTGTATTTTCCATGTTTAAAAATAGCATTATTGTCGTTACCTGTTCTAACAGCATACTTGTGTTCTTTAATGCGTGTATTAAGATCTCTGCCTGTTTTGCCTATATAAACTAGCTGACAATCTTCACAAGGGATTTTATACACACCAGCTGCCGATGAAACAATACTTTTGTTCTTAACTAACATGGTTTTAATTGTGGAAGTATATTTAAAGGTCGATGAAGCGGTGGGGGTAAGCCATTTTTCGCTGTCGGGCCTCACTGTAGAAGGTTCCCGGTGCTGTATGTGGCCCGCGTGTGGTACAGGAACGGTGAGTACATGTACAGGTAACTCTCGATTTACGCGAGTTTGGTTTACATGTTTTTGAAATAACGCGGGGTCCAAAATCCAAATAAATGTTTAATTTACATGTTTTTTTCACTTCTACACGATATTTTATGGAGTGGCCACCAGATGTCTCATGCAACTGGACTCACACGGCGCCGCGGCCACACAGTTGAGCTCAGTCCTTCCTGCGCGCCACTTGAACAACAATACAGTACCCACGCTGCCACGCTACTCAACAACAACAACACCCTCGCTGCTGTGCTACCACGAGGGGAAGGGCAGCCAGAGGAGGAACCATGAGAGGGAGAGGAGTCAGAGTGATACAGTAGGCAATAAAGGTACAAACCTACCTCCTGTTTGATTTACATTGTTTTTGATTTACGCGACCTCTTCAAAGACACAATACTCACGTAAATCGAGAGTTACCTGCATGATGCACCAGTAAAACTAGAGAAGTACAACAGTATGTGAGACCCTGGAAAGGATATTATTCTCGTGGAGGCAATATTGGAGGCGCGTGGTGAATATGCCTTAATTCTGCGTGGAGGTATTTATCGCAACACTGGCTGGGCCGCCGCCACATATGGGTGTGCTACGCTGTGCTGTAGTTCCATTAACATTTTTATATTATATCAATTTTCTTTTTCTTTTCCAGAGGTCACTTGTTACTGCACAACATTCAGTGACCAAAAAGAAATCCTTTTTGTAAGCATTAACTTTGCCCCTTTCCCCTCCCTCACGCTCTCTCTCTCTCTCTCTCTCTCTCTCTCTCACTTACTCACGCGCGCGTCCCTCTGCCCTACGAAAAAGAAAAAGAAAAAGAAATAAATAGATAAACACTACCCACTTGCTCTCTCCTCCTTACCAAGATGGCGCTAAAAAAATGCTCGACTTGCACAGGAAACTTCTCAGGCCATTTCTTCTCAGGACGATCGATCATCTGCAAGATCTGCCTGTTGACACAGCAGATGGAAACGAGACTCCTTCAACAGGATGAAAGGCTGACGGCTGGCGAGAAGAAGATCACTGAACTAACACGCACTGTTGAAACCTTGCAGGAGTTTATCCAGGCCAACATCATCGCCCCTGCTGCAAGTGACGCCTCATCACCCTCCGCACCTGCTCTCGATGCCCAGCCACCTTCCGAAGAAGACACGTCACAGGGGGCCGGTAGAGCTGCATCTGACGCTGAAGGCTTCACCCCCGTGAGAGGAGGAGCCAGACCTGCCCCTAGAGCCATTTATCCTACCCATTGCTACAACAGATTTGCCATACTGGAGGAGGAGGACGAGGAACAGAGCACCTTCTCGGTAGGCAACTCTATGATTCGCCATCAGGTGGTTGAATTCTGTGGCAGAGTCCCCCGTCGTAGGCATAACTACTGTTATCCTGGACTGTTATACTGTACCCACGCTGCCAAGCTACTCAACAACAACAACACCCTCGCTGCTGTGCTACCATGACGGGAAGGGCAGCCAGAGGAGGAACCACGAGAGGGAGAGGAGTCAGTGATACAGTAGGCAATAAAGGTACAAAGCTACCTCCTGTTTGATTTACATTGTTTTTGATTTACGCGACCTTTTCGAGGACACAATACTCGCATAAATCAAGAGTTACCTGTATTTTTTTAGTGTGTGTGTGGGGATAAAATTCCCTACATTTAGGGATTTTTCCTCCCACCACCTCTAAATTGAACGGTTGCGACGAATTTAGTGTTCCCCATATGGAAACCATGCATTCTCACTGGATCCCCAAGCTTGTTTTGGGAGAGAAGCGTAATGAACCCACCAAACGATGCTCACCTCACCGCCTGGCGTGGCGCTGGAGGCCATCTGCGCCCACATAAACCGCCTACACCACACTCGTGCCCTCTCTCTAGCACCAGTGCCAGTAGGTTGTCACCTCATCGCAAGGTTTCTGTCCTGCTAGTAGAGTCCGTATCACCAAACACAGTGTATCTTCACTGTTTATCACTGACTCAAGCAAAACCACCAGCTAGCCGTGATCCGTCCAACGCCGCGCCTTAAACAGTACTGCGGGTTCTAGTTCTAGAGCAATTGCAGGCTCTCGAACCTCCTGCCCAAGATGTTCGAACACGTGAATCCTTACTGACCGCATTTTGAATCTGCTTCACAGGTTTGTGTTCCCAGCAGAGCTGGGACTACCGATTGACATTTGGGATCGGTACTACCGGCGGTAGATTACTGCTACCGATACCGATCATTCGGTATTTTGAAGAAACTACCGAATACTGCTACCGATCGCATGATTGGCAGTCAATCGGTATCGGTAGATTGAAAAGCAGCGGACTTTTTTGTTAAGACTTAAGAGAAGACGACCGGCAAAATGAAACGGACAAGTTTCAACACGTTCGCGCATCTATGGAAGCAGTTAGCAGGAAATTCCAGGTATTACTTTGGCGTCATCGCTTAGCCAATCACCGCCGTTCTGGGCATTCTCAGCCAATCAGAGGCAGCCACGACCTAGCAGATTCTCTTTGGCGGGAGCCCCACTTGTTTGGCCTGCAGACGCTAGTAGCCTACACCTACGCTCTAGCTCCTACGCTCTCGAAGGGAAGAAATTTATTTTGTGAAAGTTAATAAATAATGCTGTATTGTCTAGTTTGTTTAAATTTAACTTTTTTTCAGTTTGATGTTTATTTTTTGAGGGAGAAATTCATTTATTAAATAAGTTATGTATTTTTGAACTTAAAAAAGGTATTAAAAGACTCTAATTTACTTCTATTCTTAAGTTAACCGAAATAAGAGAGAAATAACTTAAAAAGTGTGTTATGGGCCTTTAAAAGCATTTTTTTATTATATAATTATAGAGTTTTTAATCTACCGATACCGAATCTATACCGATCGGTAGATTTCTGAAAAATCTACCGATCTACCGATACCGATTGGATGCGGCTCGCTACCGACTACCGATACCGGTGGTAGATTTTTTCTACAGAATCCCAGCTCTGGTTCCCAGTATACAAGGTGATTGTGGATACTGACTCCACACCTCCAGAATACGATAATACGCCTCCATATATCATAGTTAAAAAACAAAATACACGTCCCTCAACCATAATATGAAGGTGGCGCAGTAGCGGATCCAGATCCAGCCCCTTCCCCCAACGATCTTGAGGGACCCGCGGGAAGTCGGGGTATTTGGGTGGGGGAGCATATTTAAACTACTCCAACTGAACTTTACGACCTGCTAACGGGGGGGCTATGCCCCCTTTGACCCCCCTGGACCCCCCCCTTCTCTTAAAGTACCCCAACCGAACAGCCAACTGAGGGACATTTACAGAAGTGCTTACGTCCCCTTCTTCAACATTAGCTATTACTTACATTAATGACTACGCCAAGATGGTTCGGCGGCTTAACCAGACCCTGAACCTGGTTCACGCGTTCGTACGTGCTACCAGTAAATGAATACATAGTTGTATATGAAAGTTCCAAGATTCTTATGACGTAAATTACTTAGTTTAGATGCTTCATTATGACCTTAATACTGTAACGGGGGGCTTCACCCCCCTCGAACCCCCCCCTTGGTATGGAGAGTGAGTGAGAGTTTCTGTACGTTGTAAATAAAATCCCAGAATATATGAAATTTCCCTACATCCAAGTAGTTGTAAGGAATTTCCCTACACCTAGGGTATTTTTCATCCCCCCCCATAACTCAAAAATATGCATTTGTGACGTATTTCACATTTACCACCGCATTCCCTGCAGTCTCAATGGCCCCCTAGCCAATTTTGGTTGAGAGGGGCGAGTATGGGCAAACACTAGAATAACACCGCATTTCTCTTCTCCCTTAAATTCCCAATTCCCCACAGGTCCCCAGGCATGTCTTGGGGGGTGAGGGGGCTGGAGTGGCGGAGGGGGAGGCAGACCTATTGTAGAGAATTACCATTATTGCAAAACAGAACAAATCCAACCCAACCTAAGCTATGTAACCTACAGTATGTGTCATGTCAACACACACACACACACACACACACACCAATACTTACAGTCAAGAATTATCAGCTCAGTGTCAGGGTGTTCGTTACGCCACGGGACCACAACCTCTTCAGCCTCGGCACTGTAGGATACTTGACTTGTTGTGAAGTGTCCCTGTGGCTGTTGTTAAGTGTCCCTGTGGCTGTTGTTAAGTGTTCCTGTGGCTGTTGTTAAGTGTCCCTGTGGCTGTTGTTAAGTGTTCCTGTGGCTGTTGTTAAGTGTCCCTGTGGCTGTTGTCTTGAAGTGTCCCTGTGGCTGTTGTCTTGAAATGTCCCTGTTCCTGTTTTTAAGTGTCCCTGTGGCTGTTGTTAAGTGTCCCTGTGGCTGTTGTTTTGTGTCACTGTGGCTGTTGTTAAGTGTCCCTGTAGCCGTTATTAAGTGTCCCTGTGGGTGTTGTTAAGTGTCCCTGTGCCTGTTGTTAAGTGTCCCTCTGGGTGTTGTTAAGTGTCCCTGTGGCTGTTGTTGTGGTGTCCCTGTGCCTGTTGTGAAGTGTCCCTGTGCCTGTTGTGAAGTGTCCCTGTGGTTGTTGTCGTGGAGTGTCCCTGCGGCTGTTGTCGTGGGCAGGAACAATCACAGCCTTCCTCTCTCTCTTTGTTTATCTTCGGGACAACATGGCGGCCTCTCAGCCAATCAGAGCCCACCTCTTCCAAGTCTCCGCCAATCAGCGCCGAGCTCTGCCTCTCCGCCAATCACCTTTCAGCTTCCTGCCGCGGCGTCTCCCGTAACCTGAGGGAGTACGAGTGTAAGGATTCGTATAAGATTGCATTTAGCTGTTTGTTGATTCTGATTGATTGAGTGATAGTTTATTGTTTGCAGGTATTCTGATTCATGAAAAAAAACATAAAAAAATAGTTTTGTATATACAGGGGGCTCCCGTGGTAGTCTCCGTCTTGCGCTCCAGCGGGGTGCTGGAGCGTATAAGTTCGAGACCTGTCCGGTGTCATGGGAGTGGAAAGGTGGGCTCTTTCCGACACCCTCACCCCCGTTGTTGGGCCTCCTTGAAACAATTGGGCATCTCTCTACCAGCCGTCTGGGTGGTTGCGCGGCATGCAGCGCCT
This sequence comes from Eriocheir sinensis, assembly GCF_024679095.1. Classification (NCBI taxonomy): domain Eukaryota; kingdom Metazoa; phylum Arthropoda; class Malacostraca; order Decapoda; family Varunidae; genus Eriocheir; species Eriocheir sinensis. The sequence continues at coordinate 39,609 of NW_026110464.1, forward strand.
TCCTCCCTTGGGGTATATCACCGACCCCCGCGAAAAAAAAAAAAAAAAAAAAAAAAAATGTAATGTGAACAGCAACAAGAAAACAATAATAAAAAAAAACTGGAAAATCATTGTAAGGGGATGTTACTAATGTTTTTATGTTACTATGAAAATCTAAGGAAATCTGGCATTGAATCTAAGGAAGTATTTTTTTTCCTGTGATAAAGTAGGCGGCAAGGGCCAAGGAAGGTAAAGAAGAGGTAATGTCACTCGCATAGAACGTGAAGAACCAAAATTCGAAATGAGCTTTTTTATTAGGAGCTCTTGGATGCTTTTAATGTTATAAACTATTAAAATAAAATAAAATAAGATGACGATTTTTTGTTATTTATCGTATTAAGCAATTGTTATTGAATAAAAAATAGAAATAGAAATGTTAATGAGAACCCATCGTGGACGGTGATTGGCTGGCGTCACGATTATGCTCAACCGGGCTCCGGCCCTTCATCAACCTTAAGCCCCGCCCCTTGTTGCAGCACGACGGCAACTTCCTTGGCACGACGTTTTATCGCACTTGTTTGGTGTTTTTCCACATTTTTTGGCATGGTGTCGTGTGCTGTAGCGACCTGTGTATTCAGATGGAAAAAAAATAAGAAATATATAAGCTTTCATTCATTTCCAAAGACCAAAAAACTAAGAAAAAAATGGATAGAAGCGTGCAAAAGGAAAGACCTAAATAAATACAATGACATAAAGAAAACCCACATGATCTGCTCAATGCATTTTAGTGCTGCGTGTTTTCATTTTCATACAACATATGAAACCATAAAACTATCAGTATTACCACACTCCTGCCCAACACTAAACCTGTCAGGACTGCAGCGCACCATTAAGAACTTCATTTCTTATGAGGAACACATAGAGTGAGTATTAATATTATTAATCAAAACATACAGCTACCATGACTGGGTACAGATCCATCCACTGTACTATAAGCTGGAGATGTTTGCTGAATAAAGCGTCAATCATATCATGGTCATATAGCGACAAGGTGATTTTAATTGAAGGTTGCAATGATATTGAGCACCCCACACCATTATTATTATTATTATTATTATTATTATTATTATTATTATTATTATTATTGGCATAGCTGGGTCATGTTACATCAATGAAATACACTAGGGGACACTCGATAGCAAAAGTTAAAAGATAGTTTAGTCACCGCAAAGAGAGCAACTGAGTTAAAAAAACTTACTTATTCGATAGGTAACTCTCCGAAATTATTGTTTAACGCTAAAACGTGAACATAAATTGTATCTTTATACATAAATTACCGGTGATTTTAGTGAACCTGAGAGAGAGAGAGAGAGAGAGAGAGAGAGAGAGAGAGAGAGAGAGAGAGAGAGAGAGAGAGAGAGAGAGAGAAGAGAGGAGAGAGAAGAGAAGCAGTGTTCTATGCACTCGCCACGGAGCCTGCAACAAGGGGGCGTGGCCAAGCCTGGCTAGGCTAAAGAGTTGCCAACGAGTGATTTCCTCCCGCCGCGCATGACTCTACCTCTTCTTTACCTTCCTTGGCAAGGGCAGCGAGCGGACGTAGTCTTGCTCGCGCTCCGCTTTTTTCCGTGTTTTCTTGCGCGAACTGTATATAGAGGTTTTGCGGTGACGTCACGAAATAGCGTCGTCTGCACCTTGTGCGTCGTCTGCAAACCCGCTGGTGGTCACCTCCCCAGCAGAGTGAGAAGACGCACCACGTGTGCCCCATCCCTAGGTCACTATGTTGGTGGTAGCGAGTGTTCTAAGTGCTAATCGGTTCACGGATAGAGAAAGTCATATCCGCCAGGGTTACTTTATTAGACAAAACTTACACAGCTCATCACGACAAGGACAACACATAGAATAGGTGTTTGTTTGTGTATGCGTTTGTGTGAATGTTGTTTGTGTAGGTTAACATTTAAGTGTTGGTGTATGTGTGGAACAATGTGTAACGGTGGACAACAAGAGAACGTGGACGGACAGTCAAAGGTAAACGAATACAAGGAAAGTTAACGATGAAGACGCGACAAGACAGACTGGCAGACACAGTGACGATGGACATTACATGAAAACACTGAGAATCTTAGTCTCTCTTTGCAGCACCCCATTTTCTTGTCACTGAGGGGAAGGAACACGGAATTTGAGCGGTGACTGCTACAGATTACTCCCCCCCAGTGACGAGGAAGGAGGAACGAAATCTTCCCTGGTGCTGGGGCGCTGTGGCAGACGGTGATGCGTTGCGATGAGTAGCGTTGTGTAGAGTTGTGTCGAGATGCGCGGTAAGTTGCGCTGAGTAGTTGCGTTGAGTAGTTCAGCTACGGTGAGTCGAGCTGGGGCGAGTAGTGTAGTGACAACAGCTACGGTGAGTCGAGCTGGAGTAAGTAATGCAGTGACAACAGCTACGGTGAGTCGAGCTGGAGTGAGTAATGCGGTGACAACAGCTACGGTGAGTCGAGCTGGAGTGAGTAGCGCGTAGGAGACAGCTACGGTGAGTCGAGCTGGAGTGAGTAATGCGGTGACAACAGCTACGGTGAGTCGAGCTGGAGTGAGTAGCGCGTAGGAGACAGCTACGGTGAGTCGAGCTGGAGTGAGTAGCGCGTAGGAGACAGCTACGGTGAGTCGAGCTGAGATGAGTAGCGCAGTGAGGACAGCTACGGTAAGTCGAGCTGAAGTGTTGAGCAGCGATGAGTTGAGCAGCGAGGGGTTGAGCAGCGAGGGGTTGAGCAGCGAGGAGTTGAGCAGCGTGAGGTGGGCTGCATGAGGTGGGCTGCATGAGGTGGGCTGCGTAAGGTGGGCTGCGTGAGGTGGGCTGCGGTGAGTTGAGTGGTTGGCTGTTTAATAGATCCTGGAAGGCTTGAATCCGCACTCCCGAATCGCGAACCACATAGACGGGTCCCGAGCAGAAGAGTGGTGCTCTGAAGGACACCGCCGTAGTAGAGGAAGAGTTGCATGTCGTCGTCAGGTATGGTGAAGTCGAGCGGCGTGGAGATGAGCAATAGGCACTGGCGTAAACGCGCCGGGGGCCACGGCAGTCATAGAGTGCGTCGAGGGAACTGCGTGTGAAGGCGCTAGCTGACAGCGTGTCAGGGGCCTCGGCAGTCGGTGAGAGTAGAACGACTGCGTGTATTAAAGGCGCCAGCTGCCAGCGTGTCAGGGGCCTCGGAAGTGCGTGAGGGCGTCGAATGACTGCGTGGTAAGGCGCTAGATGCCAGCGTGCCAGGGACCACAGCCGGTTGAGAATTGAGGGGCGCAAGCATATGCCAGGAGCCGCGGCAGTCGTGAGTGCGTCGAACGACTGCGTGGGAAGGCGCTAGATGCCAGCGAGCCGGGGGCCACAGCGAGTTGAAAAGTTAGGGGCGCTAGCATGTGCCAGGAGCCGCGGCAGTCCGTGAGAGTAAAACGAACTGCGTGTACTGTAGGCGCTGGCACGTGCCAGGGGCCTCTGTGGCTCGAGTGAACCAGTGTTCAAAAAGGCACTGTAACACAACACTGTACACTTAGTGGGTAACACTGTGACACTAACTGTTGCTGGGGACGTGCTGCACTGAACTGTTGCTGGACACACTGCACTATACACAAGGATCCACAAGTGTAGGATAATCCAAGACGGCGGTGGTAGATCCAGGAGGCGGTGGTTAATCCAGGGGGCAGCTAGTAATCCCAGTGGGGTGTCACACTGTGTTTGCGTGTCTCTCTGAGTCTGTGTGGTGTGTGGCGGCGTATACACTGAGTCTGTATGGCGTGTACACCGAGTCTGTGTGTGGCGTGTACACTGAGTGTGTGGCACTGTGTCTCAGTAATGTGTCGCACTGTGTTTGAGTGTTCACTGAGTCTGTGTAGTGTGTCACACGGTGTGCGTGTCTCAGTCGCCGGACCAGCGGGAAGGCAGGAAGGAGGAGGGGTGGGGGTGGGTGGGTGAGCGCCGGGAGAAGCACCATGGGGCACAAAAGATGCCTGAAGGGCGCTGAAGATGCCTGGAGGAGGCGCACAGAGGGAGCCTAGAAGAGGCGCACAGAGAGTGCCTGGAAGAGGCGCACAGAGGGTGCCTGGAAGAGGCGCACAGAGGGTGCCTGGAAGAGGCGCACAGAGGGTGCCTGGAAGAGGCGCACAGAGGGTGCCTGGAAGAGGCGCACAGAGAGTGCCTGGAAGAGGCGCACAGAGGGTGCCTTGGGGAGGCACAGAGGGTGCCTGGGGGAGGCACAGAGGGTGCCTGGGGGAGGCACAGAGGGTGCCTGGAGGAGGCACAGAGGGTGCCTGGGGAAGGCGCAGAAGGCGCCTAGGGGAGGGCGGGGGAAAACCCTGAAGGTGGCAACTACGCCTATGGCGTAATGTTTCTTCCGACCTGAGTGCTCAGCCCCACGAACCCCGAATGGAGGTGAGGATTTTTGCCCCAGGAGAGGGCGGACGAATGGACAAGTTACCCTGCCCAGGTCCTCCACTCTAGGAGAGAGTGCCCTTAAAACGGCACCGGCTATAAGCCACCTTGAACCATAGCAACACTCCAGGGTCACCAATTGTTGGTGGTAGCGAGTGTTCTAAGTGCTAATCGGTTCACGGATAGAGAAAGTCATATCCGCCAGGGTTACTTTATTAGACAAAACTTACACAGCTCATCACGACAAGGACAACACATAGAATAGGTGTTTGTTTGCGTATGCGTTTGTGTGAATGTTGTTTGTGTAGGTTAACATTTAAGTGTTGGTGTATGTGTGGAACAATGTGTAACGGTGGACAACAAGAGAACGTGGACGGAGAGTCAAAGGTAAACGAATACAAGGAAAGTTAACGATGAAGACGCGACAAGACAGACTGGCAGACACAGTGACGATGGACATTACATGAAAACACTGAGAATCTTAGTCTCTCTTTGCAGCACCCCATTTTCTTGTCACTGAGGGGAAGGAACACGGAATTTGAGCGGTGACTGCTACAACTACCCGCGGGCAAATGGCAGGACCGTCAGCATCATTTGTGTTAAGTGATTACGCGAGATCGCTTGAGAATGCTGCGAAGCTAAATACATCGAAAAAATCAGTGCTTTTGGAAGAGACTGGTAGACTGGCTGTCTAGCTGTCTGGTTGACTGGTTGCCTGATGGGTTGATTGGCTGGCTGATTGGTAAAGTGACTGTCTGTCTAACTGACCGACTGGATGGCTGGCTGGTTGACTGGGTGGTTGACTGACTGGCTGATTGGTTGGCTGGTTGACTGGCTGATTGGTTGGTTGGCTGACTGTCTGGCTGGTCGGTTGACTGGCTGTCCCTCTGCCTGGCCGATCTGTTGCTGACCAGTGATGCCCAGGTAGGCAGCACAGGCAGGCAAACAGGTGAGGGCAAGTGACGACAGGTGAGGGCAGGTGACGGCAAGTCACCTTACACTACGCACTCTTGGTCACTTCCCTGCGTACACTTATATACTCCACCCAGCACTGAGCTCTGTCCCTCTGTGCACTTTGCCTCCACTGAATTTCCTTTCCTATTTTCTTCCCCTGCTTGAGCGCCGCCATGCGTGTTTACCTCCGCCAGCTCATGTAAATCCCGTTCCGGAGTAATCCCCCGCCACACAATAAGCTAGGGGACCCGGGGCAATACCTAAATGAATGTTACCTCATGTAATAATCTGATCAGTCTTGCCTGTAATATTTACCTCTGACAAAATGAGCACTGCAGAGTCGAGATGAAGCAGACGGCCGCCAGTTTTCCCTCCTCACAGCTGCTATCCACTTCCCCCGCTCTTCTGGATTCGCTGGAAATCTATAAAATGACACAGCATCTCTCCCGTGTCAGTTAGAACATCCAACCGCACAGCATAGTATCCCATGACGACCACACAGAGCACTTGTTTAGCCGCCACCAAGGTTTGCTTTGATAAGTGACTACCACCACTGACCACCAAGATGGCCGTGCAGACCCGCGCTACCCCTGCACCTTGGTAGGGTAGGCGGTGGAACTGGTCGCGTACTGGACCCACATTCGCCGCGTGATGGACGACGCGGGTTCGAATCCTCACGCTACCACTCGGATTTTTCAGTCACCGCCGAGTGGCTTAAAACTACCCACATGCTGTCCTGAAGACCACCCATCAACCCGGACTCTAGAGGAAGCCGTCCAAGCGAATCAAGAACGAGTTCCGGGGGGGCAGCATGAGCCAACGCAAGATGGCGCCACTATAAACACTCGCCTGCGCCAGAACGGGCTGGGCCGACCATCAGGCCCCACCTGGAAGAAGCCTTGGGCCGACCATCAGGCCCCACCGGGAAGATGCCTACCGGCGCAATAGGCAACAACGTAAAAAAAAAAAAAAAAAAAAAAAAAACACTGATGACGTCAGCTGCAAAACCTCTATAGAATAGCTCCTATTATCACCGACAAGTGATCGGCTAAGAGGCTGACCGTGACATTACGCACCCGAACATCGTGAAGAGGTGTAGAAAACACTGGGAAATTAAGTGAAATAGTGTGCACATATGCGTGACCCGACCCAACCCGACCTGGAAGCGGGAGCACCACCACCGCAACACCGCATCCCCACTGCACTCCTTCCACCAAGCCTTCCACGTACCGTGCCGCTGTGCACCAACTACCAACGCCACTAACCCGCAAGTAGGTACCTGGGGTGGGTTTCATATCATAGTGCTCTTCCAGGCGTGGTGACGTCACGCGCAGTTGGGAGAATTTCTTGGGCGTATTTCATCACCGCGCTACAAGCCGCTTCCAAGTAAGATTGGTGGTGGTCTTGGGAAGCATATAACTTACGGTAGTTAAGGCGACATGGCGCCCGCCCCGGATGTAAGCAATGCCGACTAAGGTCACTGCGGTACGTGTGGCCGCGCCACCGATCTGAAGTTTACAGTCCAGTGCACCGAATGTGATAAATGGATCCACTACACATGCAGCGCCCTACCCTTGTACGGTTGTACCCATAGGTGGGCGTTATCGCGATAAGTTATCGCGATACTTTATCGCTGATAACAAAATCGGGTTATCGGCCATCCGCTACTTATTTAAATATATATCGGTATCTTCGTTACTTTTGTAACCAAACTAGCGATAATCGATACTTTTTTTCTGCCTCAGAAAAAAAAACCGTTGTCTCCTCCCCACTGCGCATGCGTGGCCTGGGCGCCCGGTGTTGAATGAAAAAAAATTGGGGTATGAAATATGTTCGGTGAAGAGATTTCGTACTTAGATTTAGATCATCAACATTAAAACATTAGCTTATTTTTTATGTAAGACTCAAAAATCAATATATCAAAGAGAAAAATCATTTTGCTTTGCCCCAAAAATGATTATTCACTGCCTCAAATTTGATATTCCATATATGTTTGTGAGCATGCCATGGTATTGAAGGCACCCGGTGTTGTGTTATTTGGTGTCCCATCGTCAAAACAAACAGAGCGCATGTTCAGACCAGTAAGCGTAGCCCTGTACAGTCTCACAAAGCTTTTTAACACATCAAGAGTTGCTGGAAGGCTGAATCAGACAAACAGTACCACCATACTCGCTGTTTCTAGAATGACACTCTGTACATATAAATACAACTCGTACAGAGTGTCGTTCTAGAAACAGCGGGGATGGTGGTAGTGTTACTGTATGTCTGATTCAGCCTTCCAGCAACCTTAATTACGGTTAAAAATCTTTGTGAGACTGTACAGGTCTACGCTTTCTGAGCATGCGCAGTTCACGGGAGACCAGTGTTTGTAAACAAAAGCGCCAGCTTTTGACGGTGGGAACGCCAAATAACACAACACCGGTTCAGGCGTTTCTAGTATTACCGTTTATAGATACGTGTCAACGTGTGGTTTTCAGGTTTTATAAGTTTTCTAAAATACAAATAATGTTAAATTTGAATTCATGTATGTTTTTTCATTTGAAATATCAATATATTATCGTTTTCGCCTATCGGACTTATCGCTAGCTAGTATCGGAGTTGTGGATTTATATCGGGTATCGGTTATCGCCTATATTTGTGTCTCCAGTTAACGAATATCGGTTATCGCCGATAAGGTTTTCCATTATCAGTTATCGGTTATCGGGAATAAGGTTTTCTGTTATCGTGCCCAGCTATGGTTGTACCTATTACTGTGTCTAGCTCCCACAACCAGGAAGTACACTTGTGAAAAGTGCTCTTTCGAGAAGTATGCTGACTCAACGTGGACGGCTGAAGCAACCCAGCCAGCAAAAAATGTGGGCCCCAGGTGGGCAACATATGGAAAAATGTGGGCAAAAATATGGGTTCCCAGTTGGACAATCTTGGTAGGCCCCGGATAGGCAAATATGGGCCCCACATTTGCCCACACGGACCCCAGATGGGGGATGCAACAGGGTATCTGTGTGGGGCCCAAGTGGGCAAAGTGGGCCCCATGTGGTAACAATATGGGCATGCATGGGCAACATTCCCATAGATGCACAGGATGATAGTTCCTGCTGCCCACAGATCCATTGCTGGAGCTCAAATGATCATGTACATCAGTTTATTGCCTTTTGTTGAAAGTAATTTCTTGGTTTCAAATCCTTGAAAGGTAACTTTCAAGGATTTGAAACCAAGAAGTTACTTTCAACAAAAGGCAATAAACTGATGTACATAGGGATGTCATTTTAGCTCCAACAATGGATCTGTGGGCAGCAGGAACTATCATTCTGTTGGCTTATGTACAGTATCCATGCTTATCAACCCGAGGCAAATTTATCAGGCAGATGTGCCAACAACACAAAATACACTCCATGAGAGCACAGTAAGAAAGTCCAATCTTGGCAATGACCTTTCTCAGGGGCTCTGGGCTGTTCGGCCAGGCAGCCTAGGAATCACCAACAACAACAACCCGAGGCAAAAAATTTGTACTTAAAACTAAATCCTGATTTATTGCTTTTGGAAAACTACAAAAACACAAGTTATTTTTCATCCTACTGAAAATAATGCACTGGTTCCATAGGCCATGAATAGCCAGCCAACCAACTAGTTCTGAACATGGGTTTGCTGGAAAATAAATGAAAATTCTCAGTGCAATAAAATCAACACATATGAATAACAGCAGAATATGATTTGTACCTGTCTATTACTTTTGTGCAGATACACAAATTGCTTCTCCTAAGAGCACGAAAGCCCAGCTGTCTCAAGGTCATGCCTCTCAAATGTGATTAATACAAAAACATAACAGGGGTAGGTGGGTGTGCAAGTGCTATATAAAACAGCCCATACTGCACAACTCAAACAACTTCAAATAATGTCCTCATGAAGAAATACTCTGATTATTGCAATTTGGATTACCAGCAGTCATTATATACACTCGACCTCGATTTAACGGATAAATGAACAAACGGACAAAATCTGGAGCGCAGAAATCAGTCCAAATCTTCTACATTTGACTCAGTTACGCTTACCCTCTAATGATACCCAAAATAATAGTCAACAAAGCAAGCCTCCTCCTACCGTGCCTAACAGTATATAGCTAGGAACTATTATAGCAAGAGAGGCAGAATTTTTGGTAAAAATTCTCACTAGTCTCAGTCCAGTTGCAGACAACAAATAAGAAGGGCAAGGTCAGGCCTATAGCTATCAACACACGGCCTACATATATACAGTAGTACCCGGTAAGTCAAAGAACAGATACAGAGTAGACAAACATGTACAGTAGGCCTACTACATGTACTACATAATAGTACCTACAACATAAAATACCCACCAAAGCAAGGGAAAATTCGGTACAATTAATGAACAGCTGGCACCTAAATTAAAATTATTGTTGCACACCCACCTTTTTCTCCTCACCCGTACGTCGGATGGCCACCACCGGGGGTGTCAACAGCAACAATCCACTACACATGCAAAAACGCTAGCTGGCAAGTGCACACTCACACCAACATACAATTTACAGGCACTCATTGCACAGAGTGCACCCTCGCGCTCACACCATTCCAGCCAGAGTTAAATCAGGTTAGATTACGTTAGTTTAGGTTGGTTTTAGTTAGGTTAGTTTTAGTTAGGTTGGGTTTAGTTACATTAGCAGGAATGGGTGTGAGCGCGAGGGTGCACTCTGCGCAATGAGTGACCAATTTACGTAGGTATACCATCCAAACCCGCACTCGCACACAAGGAATAACCACTCACACACCTATATAGATGTGTATCGATCTAGAAAAAAATGTACACACTGAGACATATGTTTCGGCCCAAACAGGTTTTCTCCTGACAGTGGAAAGAAAAAAGGCAACTGCACACCGTTACACAAGTAATACGAGCAACATACGTACCGTACTGTACTACACCACACGAAACACATCCACACACATCATACTGTTAGTATTAGATGCAAAAGGCAGGTCTGAGCAACAAGCAAATCACCAAAGACGGGGGAGGGCGAGAGCGATCTTACTGTACATGTTCTTGTTGTGTATTTGCTGGGGCCCGTGTAGGCTGTGGTACCACAGCCTCTAGGTAGTGCCCCAAAGGTGCAAGTAGCAGGTGGATGACTGTTTGACTTGAGTTGCTCCGTTTTCTTGAGAAAGGTTCTGGTGAGTTTTAGGATCTTGAAGGCCAGGCCAGGGTCTTGGTTACCATTCACAGGAGGTCAGATACTGTGGGTCTGTGGATGTGGAGTGAGGTCAGTGAGTGGAGGAGTTTCCCTGGTTCTGGTTCTGGTGTTTTTCCCTCCAAAAACCGCTTGATCTTTATTTTACAGGAGACTCAACAGCTTCCCCATGAGTCAGGCCTTTGGAGCAGCAACGCCTGTAAAGAAAAGTAGGTAAATTTATCGCAGAGGTCAGAATAGGATTTGGGGGTTGAAACTATTTTTTTCCTGATAGATTTCGATGTGCTCTTTATGAATTTGATAATTTTTTCCATCGCAAATTATTTTTTTTGCCTCCCCCACCCCCTCCTAACCAAACCAAAACTAACCTAAATTTCAGGGGGGAAGGAAAATTTTATTTTTATTTTTTCAATTAAAAAAATCCCCCCTGCCCCCCAACGTAACCAAAACTAACCTAACTTGACCTAACCAAACCTAACCGAACATAACCTAACCTAACCTAATCTTACTTAAAGTATAGGGGTTGGGGGAGGGGCAAAAAAATTTGCGGTGGAAAAAAATGTCAGATTTATAATCAGCACATCGAAATCTATCAGATAAAAAGTAGTTTGAACCCCAAAATCCTATTCTGACCACCGTGATAATAATACCGAAAAATACATACGAACAATACACAGCATACACAATATATTCTCTAAACCTGGCACACCACATTCTCTCCATGTACTCCTTCACTGCCACAATCATCTTTTCAGTCGTCTCCCCACATAGTCCCAGCAGCAACACCATCCATTTTCTACCTTTCATTCTTTACATCCCAGTTCTAACAGAACTGCTCTCATGATCTCCCTTCTCTCTATCATACTTCTCACATTCCAGTAGCACGTGCTCAACAAGTTTCATCCTTTCGTCACATCCTAAGGTATCACCCTAAGGTACACAAGGTTCCTGTTTTCCAAGTTTCGAGTTGGTCTTGATACCAACAGAGGAAACCAAAAGCTCACGCCTCTCACACGCCACTCCACTCCACCTGGTGGTCACACCACTCTCACACACGCCACAGGTGCTCACAGGCATCTTCAAGAGTAAGTAGGCTTACTCACAGCTAAAACTAGGGTCAGAAGAGTCGCAAAATCGTCGTTAAATCAGGTGAATCAAGTCCGTTCTTCTCTCTCCGCTTAATTTTGAATATTCTTGATCTTGATCTTGATGTTACAGGTGTCTCAAGATTCTTCTTGAGTCAGGTCTTTGAAACGGCAGCTGCCGTAAAAGACAAAACAAAAACATACGAATAATACACAAACTACACACTACTCTTTACACCTGGAATACCACAATCATCGTCTGTCATCTCCTCACTCTTTATTGTTTGCGCCTTTACCTCGGCCGGACTAAACAGCTTTGCAACAAAATAATGCGGTATCCAGATTAATAATGAAGTTTTATTTTAACTTTTCAGGCTTCGAAACTATAATGGCATTTAAAATTAGAGAAAATTCACAAAATACGTTTTAGAACATTCCTGACAGCTGATCCAAAGTGGCCCACATCAGACCTATGCTTATAAACATTACCCTCCTATTGCCGACAAAGGGCCCACATGGGCCAAATGGGCCCAACTCCGCCCACTCACAAACCCATATGGGGCCCACATTTTTTGCTGGCTGGGAAGCGAGGCCATGGACAGGATGAGGAAGGCAGAAGCATCGCAATCACCCACCAACTCAGCAGAGAATGGCAATAGTGATCCGGAAACGCCATCATCACCACCCACACCACCAGCCCTACCTCAGGAAGACGCCAGGGTGGTAAAAACGCCTCCAGGGACCCAGACAACACAGCCTGTCACCGAATCCCCAACACCAAATCATCATGCACATGCTGGCCCCCTAGGTACCCCAAAAGACATGGATCTCAGCCTGGCACAGCAGACACAGGAACAGCCTACACCCACGCAGGTTAGAGCCACTGCAGAACCTGTAAGTACCATAGTAGAGGGAACCAAGACAGCCAACATTAATTCGCATTCGCAGTCACCCAGCACGGGGGAACGATTAGATGAACCTCGTCTGGCTGCCACAAATCCAAATCCATTACAGTACACACGGGAATGTAGGTTATATAAACGAGGACGCTGCTGGTAAGATTTCAGTGGGAAGGGCTGCAACTTCAACCACCCCAAACTATGCCAGAAATTCGTCAACCACGGCCCTAGAGAAGAGCGGGGTTGCAGGCTTGAAAGGGACTGCCCTAGCTACCAGCCTGTGGTATGCCATAGGTCAGTGCAGAAACAAAAATGTTTCAATAGGAATTGTAGGTTCACCTACATAAGGGGAACTGAGCGGCAGCAGACTGCGACTCACAACTCTGCTACAGCAGAACAAGACTGCTCCAGAACAGTGAACTCACCGGCAGTCTCTCAAAATCACTCGAACGGGGATCTCAAAAGCAATTTTTTTAGAAATGTTCATCGAACTAAGAACACACATTGCAAACATAAACAAAGTTGTGAAGGCTCAGGGACTTGCGCTGCAAAACCTGACGAAGCCACCAACCCAGCAGAGTCACCCCGCGCAGGTGCTTCCAGAAGCAGTGGCACCCATGAGCCCAGCCTGGGCCTGGCCCAGGATCGAGGTACACTAGTGGAGAAACTCTTAGTGGGCAATATTCAAGGTCTCTACCCGAAGACTAACCAGAGCAAGCTCCCATTTCTCAGCGAACTAGCCCGGGTGGAGGACTTCATGTTTATTACCCTCACTGAAACCCACCTATCTGCAAGAGTCAAGGAGACAGAATATTTCCAACTACACCTCATTCCGGACTGATAGGAAAGAAAGAACCCATGGAGGTACAATAATATACTTGAGGGATGACATTGCTCTAAATACAAAACCACTCGATCTTGTCGTAATCAGACGGCCAAGTAGAACTCCAGGCGATACACATACAGGCACGCAACATGGTGCTTGTAAACTGCTACCGCCCGTCGAGCTGCTGCCCCAAGAATTTCAGCAATGCCATGGAGGCCCTGAGTCACCTGCTGGACTCCGTATCAATCCCCACACCTGATATTATCCTCACTGGAGACTTCAACTTTCCCTTCTTAAAGTGGCCTGAAGGAATTTTAAGTGGGAGCACACTTGCCGATAAGTCTCAGGCAGAATTACTCCTATCATAGACTACTATACGTACGTATAGTAGTCTATGCTCCTTTATAGAACAAACTCTACATTCCTTATTCAGGTTATAATTGATCCGACCAGGGGCAACAACATTCTTGACCTGGAGCGGAGTTCACAAACATACTCAGTAAATACGAACTAACATAACTACGCACTATTGATTTAGCGACCGACGTTAGCGTCAGATTCACACCGGGATCTCACGGGGGTTATATCTCTTTATTTTTTAATGGATTTGAACAAATTATTAATATTTAATTCAATGAATACGGACAAATTATACTGGATAACTACTCACGCGTAACTGAGTGCAATGATGAAGGTAGGCTGCCACCAACCCACGATGAGGGTCGAAACCCCCTGCTCAATGGGGAGAAAATAAGACTGAAAATGACAAACTTGACTAATGACAACAGACACTCAATCACGCCGGGTGAGAGACGAAAAAACTTGGGGTAGCGTGAAACTTTACGGAGGACGTGAGGCACTTTTTCCCGTATGCAGCGTCCGGCCAACTCACCGTAACCTTAAAGATTAGATGAAAGGAATGATGACAAACAAGAGTGATGATTCAATTTCAAAAAGACTTTAATGTGACAGTGGTTACCACGTAAGAATTTACAATATTGGACATCTTAAACTAACTTCCTTGTGGAACCTAGGGTCGCGCACCAAGGTAACGTGTAAACAATTACATATTGAGGGTTGCTTGGGGTGAGAGGGGTTAGGGGAACGTGTAGGTGTGTGTGTGGGCCGACGGGAGCGAGATGCGTTGCCGGCGAGTCCTAAACCAGAGCCTAGCAGGCGGGCGAGAGAAGACTCCGTTAACTACTTAACACACTGGATATCTAGGTATACATGTATGTTATGCCGGACGTGTTACTTGGGTTCCGTGTCGCCGTCAGGAGACTCCGTGGGAGGGAGATATGTAAACACTTTGCACAGCTTCTGTAGTTTAATATTCTTCTTTAGTAGTACACTTCACTCGGACTCTTCACTTACCACTAGCTTTCTATGACTGGGACTGGCCCTCTCTCGCCCTCTTCTCCTATATATTATCCAGAACAGTACAGTCTAGAATATTACAGTATATTTCAGATCATACAAGAACATGTAGCAAAAATATATGCGAGTTGGCAACACTTCCCGCCTGGCGCCTGGCCGCGCCCCACGGACGGCTCGCCTTGCTCCCCGCCCCTTTGCTCGTTTCTCCGGGAGCCTTCTAGAGGCCTATGGTCGCCGGGGGAAGCTTCCAGCACAACACTATCCCCCCCTCTTAATTGTGATCGTCCCGATCACACACTTAACTATGTACAAACATAAGAGAATTAATCAAAAACATAATAATCGTCGTATCGCTGTGGACGCCTGCGTTGTCTCTGTCTTCTGTTCGTTGCCTCCTGCGCGTCTGTCTCCTGGTGCGCCTCGTCGTCGTCCGCTTCTTGGGGTGTCCCTGGAACATCTGCCGAAGCCGGGAGGTTATCTCCCTCGGCTGAAAGGGCCAGGAGGCCTACGTCGTCGTCGACCTCCTCTCGGTCCTGGACGTCCCTTGCGTTTTCGTCGGCTGCTGGGTGTCTGTAGTTGTTCCAGGTGTAGTTTCCCGGACCGTGGTACCTCCATAGGCGGTTGACGTGGACAACTTTCGGCTTGGTCTTTTCCGTTCTCCGGATTAGGTAAGTCACGTCGGAGAGGCGTTCTAGCACAGTGTAAGGGCCTTCCCAGGGGCTCTGTAACTTCGGAGACTGTCCTTTCTTCCTCTGCGGGTTGTAAAGCCAGACTCGGTCTCCTTCCTTGAAGTCAACGTGGCTTGCCCTCATATTGTAACCGCGCTTCATGGCCTCCCGGAGAACTTCAAGGCACCTCGGACTTGATGGTGCACCTCTTCCAGCCGTTCCTCTAGTTGACGGGCAAAACTGGAGGCGTCCCTTGGAAGGCTTTCCCCAGGAGGCCTTCCTGTCAGTAGGTCCACCGGCAATCCCAGCTCACGTCCAAACATCAGCTTTGCCGGTGAATACCCCGTAGTCTCGTGGGCGGCAGACCTGTAGGCCATGAGAAGCGCAGGCAGCTTCTGATCCCATGAAGACTGATCATTGTTGCACTGCTTGGCCAACTCCTGGCCCAACGTCCAATTAAACCTCTCCACCATTCCATCTGACAGTCGGAAAAGAGGGCTGGTCCGGGTCTTCTTGATACCCAGAAGCTTGCAGCACTCAGCAAGGACTGTTGACTCAAAATTCCTTCCCTGGTCGGAATGGAGCTCGTTAGGCACACCGAAGCGACAGAAGAACTCCTCCACCAAAACCTTGGCGATGGTAGTGGCTTCCTGGTCAGGGATGGCGTAGGCTTCCGGCCACTTGGTGAAGTAATCCATTGTGACACAGATGTACCTATTTCCGTTCGTCGTCAGAGGCAAGGGTCCTGCTATATCCACTGCCACCCGTTCCATGGGGGCTCCAACCTGGTATAGTTGCGGGGCACGGTGACGCTTCTTGGGGCCCTTCTTTGCACAGCACACCTCACACGCGTGACACCATTCTTCCACGTCCTTCCTCATGCCAACCCAGTAGAACCTTTGGCGCAGGCGACTCAGTGTCTTCTTTACCCCAAGGTGTCCGCTGGTGATGCTGTCGTGCATTTCTTTCAAGACGCCTTCCCGGGACTTCACAGGTAACACCGTGGACCAGTAGTGGT
Organism: Eriocheir sinensis; assembly: GCF_024679095.1. Classification (NCBI taxonomy): domain Eukaryota; kingdom Metazoa; phylum Arthropoda; class Malacostraca; order Decapoda; family Varunidae; genus Eriocheir; species Eriocheir sinensis. The sequence goes on from NW_026110464.1 coordinate 56,023, forward strand.
CAAGACCATCATGAGAGACCCAGCGTCGCTGCAACACCCCGTCGTCTATCCGAAGAGTGTCCCACTGAGTCCAGTAATTCTTAGTGGTAGGGCTTTCTCTCGAGATTACTTCCCACCCAGGTCGCGTTGACGACTGACTCAGCCACTCCATAATTGGTCTCAGATCTCGGGCCTCCGCTGCAGTTTTCCCAAGTCTTCCCATGGCACCTCCGCTGTCTGTTCCACTGTAGTGCGGCGGCACATATTCTGGACGCTTTCCCTCTGGAGGCAATGTTGACACTCCGGTAGGCATGGGCGCCGGCTCAAGCTGTCCGCGTTACCGTGTGTTAGTCCAGATCGGTGCACAATAGTGTAGTGATGCTGTTCTAGTTTACCTATCCAGCGAGCAAGCTGGCCCTCAGGGTTTTTCAGTGACTTCAGCCACCGCAATGCAGCGTGATCCGTGCGGATGGTGAAAGTTGCACCGTACAGGTAAGCATGGACAAAGTCAAGGCTCTTGACTACTGCCAGGAGTTCTTTCCGGGTCACGCAATAGTTTTTCTCGGCTGGGGTGAGCTTCTTGCTGAAGTAGGCCACAACCCGTTCCATGTCGGCACATGCCTGAGATAGCACTCCACCAATCCCCTCATCACTGGCATCACAATCCAGTATAAAAGGCCTAGAGGGGTCTGGGTAGGTGAGTACGGGCGAGCTGATGAGGGCCTCCTTGAGCTTCTCAAAGGCAACCTGAGTTTCCGCTGTCCACTCAAACTTGCGCCCCTTCTTCGTCAGGAGGTGCAGTGGTGCAGCAATCGTAGCGAAGCCTTTCACAAACCTGCGGTAGTATGAGCACAACCCGAGGAAGCTCCGCAGCTCCTTCACGTTGGTGGGTGTCGGCCAGTCCCTTACCGCAGCCACCTTCTCAGGATCAGTGCGCACTCCAGACTCGCTCACGATGTGTCCCAAGTATTGGACCTCCTTTTGGAACAGACAGCATTTCTTCGGGCTGAGCTTAAGGTGTGCAGCTCTAAACCGGGCGAAAACCTCTGATAGCCTTTCCATCTCCTGCTCGAAGGTCTGGCCAAAGACAATCACGTCGTCGAGGTAGATGAGTGCCGTCTTCCAGTGAAGTCCCTCCAGCACCCTCTCCATCAGCCGCTCAAACGTGGCCGGCGCGTTGCACAGGCCAAAGGGCATGACCTTAAACTGCCACAGGCCTTGACCGTAGGAGAAGGCTGTTTTCTCTTTGTCCTGTTCCACCATTTTGACTTGGTGATACCCAGACTTCATATCCAGTGTTGAAAACCACTTGGAGCCCACCAAGGCGTCGAGCGTGTCGTCGATCCGTGGGAGTGGGTATGAATCCTTGATGGTGAGATCGTTGAGGGCTCGGTAGTCCACGCAGCACCTGAGGGAACCGTCCTTTTTCCTGACGAGCACTACAGCAGACGCCCACGGGCTGCTGGACCGCTCGATTAACCCTTGTTGCCGGAGATCATCCATTACCTCATTCATCCTTCGAGGAGCTTGCTTCACTGGGCGGTGGCTACCTGTGTCGATGTGGTGCTCTACCAGGTCCGTACACCCCAAGTCCAGGTCTCCTGTGGAAAACACATCTGCATTTCTCACGAGAAGCTCCCTGAGCTGTTCCACTTGGGGTTCCTCTAGACACTTGGAGCTCCTGTCAAACAGGTCGCGCAGGTAGTCAGGCAGCTCCTCCTGGGGCTTCGTCAGGGTTCTCCTGCAGACACAAGTTCTTGGTTTCTGGTCGATCTCTTGGCACAACCCCACCATGGTCCCTTGTTTTCTTTTCTTTGGGCTGAAGGAGACATTGGCCACGACGACAGGCACTTCCGCTGCAGCAGGGTCTACCAAAGTACTACCTACAATCACCCCGTTTTCTACCGGGCATCGACTTCCACTCTCTACCACACACAGGCTAGCCGGGGGGGCACCCGTAATTTGACAGGGTAACAGCATCTCCGACCTCGGAGGAATAATGGTGGTGCGCTTGACCGTCACTGGCAGGTCTTCCTTGTTCACAGTCGTCAGTGGCACCCTTCTTCCTCTTACAGTCAGCTGCTTAGCGCGGAAGTCCAGCTCGCACCTGTGGGAGACAAGATAATCCATACCTAGGATGCAGGGGTCATCCATGTCGGCCACGTACACGGAGAGGAACTCTTCCTTTCCTCCGAGCTCAAACTTCACGTCCACTGGGCCTCTGAGCTCTGCGTAGTGTCCAGTGACTCCGCACAGTCGATGCGGCGTCTTAGGAAGCCGACGATGACTCACCACGTCAGGCCGCACCAATGTGCGTTCCGAGCCTGTGTCGACGACCACAGGCCACAACACTCCGTCAACCTTGCCCTCCACTTGGCAGCTTGTCATGGTGGTTCTCCTGCACACTGATATCTTCGGGGCATGTACAGGACAGACTGGTCGTTGCCCCCGTGAACCAGTCCTTCTTAGTTTCCCGAGTGGTGGTCCCTTTTTGGGGGCACATTTTTCCGACACTCATTCTTCCAGTGCCCCTTTTCTCCACAGGTCCAGCACTTGGGTCCTTCCCTGGGCTTCTTCTTAGCGGCACCTTCATATTCCTTCTTCCTCTTATAGCATTCGTTCTCCTTGTGCCCAACCTTCTCGCAGTACCAGCACGTTCCTTGGAACCTGTCTGTGTCGCTGACAGCGCCCTTTCGTGCCCTAAAGCCAGAAGTCGAGTCGTCCCTGAAGCTTGACAAGCTAGACCTAACAAAGGACTCAAACTCCATGGCACGTGCCAGAGCTTCCTGCATTGATGTTGGCTTAGCTTGGTTCACTTGTATCTTCAGCTGAGGGCTGTCCAGGGCATCGATGAATTGATCACGCAGCAAAACCGTCAGCAGGTCAGGGGTGGCACCTGGGTATGCCTTGTGCGCCATGCTCTCAAGGTCCTGAGCGAGTTCCTGAAGAGACTCGCCGCGCCTCCTGTTGCGGGTTCTGAACCTAACCCTGAAGAGCTCGTTCTGTTGCTTGGTCCCATATCGTTACTCCAGCGCCTGTGCTAGCCCGCTGTAGCTGCCCTTTGTCGCATTGTCGAGCTGAGCAAGGACCTCCAGCGCCGCCCCTTTCAGGCTAGTGGCCAGCTGTACCGCGCACTCTTGGTCATCCCATCCGTTCCGAGCTGCCAACAGCTCAAACTGAGCGCGGTAAGCCTCCCAGGAGACCTTCCCATCAAACTCCTGAGGCTTCTTTCTAACAGGCGAACCCAGCAGATTCATGGGGCTGGCGGAACTTCTTGCGGGGATAAACTCAGGCGAAACAGGGCTCAAACTACCCCGGACTTGCGTAGGAGAAGCATCTTGGGTACAACTAGCCCCTGCAGGCACTGGCTGTCCGTTTCCAGCCAAGCAGTCTTCAAGGGCCTTCACTCTGTCACTTACTTCTAATATTTCTTTGTGTGTCGTCTCCCGTACCACCCCCATCTCTTGTTGAAGATTTGTGTGTTCTTTCTCCACTTCTATCAGGCGTTGTCCCAAGTTCGTGGTCACATCAGTCATTTCTCTTCGGACTGACTCACTTCCATCTTGTACTGCTTTTAGCTGTAGCTGTAATCCTGTGAAGCGATCTTCTAGCTGTTCTTTGAGTTCTTGGAGTGTTCCTTCTTGTTGTTGCTGTGCTCTTTCTTGTTGTTCTTTGAGTTCTTGGAGTGTTCCTTCTTGTTGTTCTTTGAGTTCTTGGAGTGTTCTTTCTTGTTGTTGCTGTGCTCTTTCTTGTTCTTGGTGTGGTTTTTCTTGTTGTTCTTTGAGTTCTTGGAGTGTTCTTTCTTGTTGTTGCTGTGCTCTTTCTTGTTGTTCTTTGAGTTCTTGGAGTGTTCTTTCTTGTTGTTGCTGTGCTCTTTCTTGTTTCTCCCCCTGTAGTCTCAAGGCTTCCAAAAGTTCAGTCAACATGTCGTCCCTCTGGGCAGCTTGGGAACGAGTCTCCATGGCGAAAAAACAAATGGCTACACTCCTGACACCAGTGTTATGCCGGACGTGTTACTTGGGTTCCGTGTCGCCGTCAGGAGACTCCGTGGGAGGGAGATATGTAAACACTTTGCACAGCTTCTGTAGTTTAATATTCTTCTTTAGTAGTACGCTTCACTCGGACTCTTCACTTACCACTAGCTTTCTATGACTGGGACTGGCCCTCTCTCGCCCTCTTCTCCTATATATTATCCAGAACAGTACAGTCTAGAATATTACAGTATATTTCAGATCATACAAGAACATGTAGCAAAAATATATACGAGTTGGCAACACTTCCCGCCTGGCGCCTGGCCGCGCCCGGGAGCCTTCTTGAGGCCTATGGTCGCCGGGGGAAGCTTCCAGCACAACATGTATATTAATATGTTAACACAAGGGAAAGAGCGAGAATTCACTGATATTAAGGGGAGGCAAGATGAACAATAGGACACACATCTTACCTAGCAGGCTGGCGAGAGAAGACTGGCCCCAAAGAAACTACATACAAAGAGATAGTGGTATGTAGTAATTCCTCGGGCGTGCGGAAGTAGCGCCTGTCTGTTGGGGCCCACCAAAAACGTAACTTTTCAGGGGTAGCTTTACTATTTTTTAAGTACCTGCCACAGCACCCTATCCAGCCTTTACTTGTTCTTTTCATTATTGTAAAATGATTTACTAATGGGGTAAAGAAAAATATATTTGTTCTTATGTTTTATTAGGTATTATCTACACTATATCAATTTGTTATTTTAGGAAAAATATGGTGTAGAAAGCATTTGCGAATATATATATATATATATATATATATATATATATATATATATATATATATATATATATATATATGTGTGTGTGTGTGTGTGTAGCAAACATATCCAGTGCTTTAAATACAAGCAAAGCATACATCATTCTATGCATGCTAGATTACTATAATGCCTTTGCAACTGTGGTAACCCGGATGTCACACTGGTCCTGTGTCCCAGGGTAATGGGTCCCCTAACACCACAGGCTCAAGGGCCAATGTTACGGAGATGAGCACCGAGGCCACGCGCTGCTACAGCGTATGCCCCCAACCGTACCTTTACCTTTTGCAACATGCTCTTAGCTGAGTAAAAATATCATGCTAACTGTACAAGTGCCAGATAATGGCAAGCATTGCATACTGTTTGACAGGGCAGAGAACAAAAGCTTCTAAGCATTACAACTGAAATAAACAATGGGAGACACTCAAAGCTTGTTAACTCAACATGACCCGATTTATAACAGGCAAAACCAACAATGGTGCGTTATATAAAATGAAAACTGTATAAAAATGTTGCAAGGCACATCAATATAAGAGCAAAGCATCATAAAACATGCTGAAATACATGACGGAGGACATCAAGAAGGTAACACATGAGTTGTCTTAAATGGAATGCAATAACTTGGTGGTCCTGGGAGACAGGCGAGCCTGGAGGTGAAAATGGGATGTAGGACACGGTATTATCTCACAAGCTCTGACCTTGGTGTTAGGGTCATGAAGATATTTAGCTCAGTAGGCACAACTATGCAGCGGAGGCACATATGATAAAAGCAAATGAGACAAAATAAAGCAACTCATAGTGTAAGAAAATAGCAGGAAAGTTATGCTGCAGTATGTGACACACCAAATTACAGGGCAGAGAGTGATATGTATTTCATAGGCTACATCATTAAACATGTAGCATTTATTTCAGGAACCACACATTAAAGTTGGATGTAATAAAACATATGTTTTTAGCACACATTAAAGTTGGATGTAATAAAATCATTTGATATGAAACTCCTTGAACTGGCCAACCAAACAAACCACTCCTGTCCACCCTCTCCCTCTCAAAAAAGCATTATTTTTCACAAGGTTTATGAGGTATTAGTCAAGAAAATCAACTGCCATTACATTTTGTCAAAAAAAATCAAACCTACGTGATTATGTATATCTTATAAAGCAGAAAAAAAATTGCAAGCTGTAATTCAAAGAAGATTACTCCTGGAAGCCACATTAATGATGCCAGACACGTGATGATAGACACTTAGTGTGATGAAATTACATGCTGTATTTCACATTATGAAACCAAGCCAAGTGTCACTGCAGCACATATTAGGTAAGGCAGACACCAAAAGCTTGTTACCTGAACAAGTTTAATATAACAGGCAAAATCCACAATAAAGTATTGCATACTGTTGGGTAGGGAAGAGAACAAATGCTTCCAAGCATTACACCTGAAATAAACAATGGCAGATATTCAAAGCTTGTGAGCTGAACAAGATCTGATTTATAACAGGCAAAACCAACAATAGTGCATTACATGCGATATCTGGCAGGGGATTCCTTGCACTACAACTGGAAAATGGCAGACACCTAAAGCTTGTTAACTGAACAAGATCTGATTTATTACAGGCAAAACCAACAATAGTGCATTACATGTGATATCTGGCAAGGGAGATAAATGATTCCTTGCATTACAACTGGAAAGTGGCAGACACCCAAAGCTTGTTAATTGAACAAGATCTGATTTATAACAGGCAAGACCAACAATAGTGCATTACATGTGATATCTGGCAGGGAAGATAAATGATTCCTTGCATTACAACTGGAAAGTGGCAGACACCCAAGACTTGTTAATTGAACAAGATCTGATTTATAACAGGCAAGCCCAACAATGGTGCATTACTTGCAATATTTGGCAAAGTATATGGAAAAAAAATTCTTGGCGTAAGAAGAGTAATACTAAATGATGGCAAATCCCACAAAGTTTCTCTTCTTTTGACAAAGCCTGTGCTCTTTGCTGCAGGGCTGTCAGAGTCTGTTTGCTCCAGCCAACATGTACTGAAATACCCCTGAGTGATGAGTGAAGTGTTGAAACTGAGGGCAAGTGAAATACTGTGCTTAGAAATTTATTAGCATTTGGACTTTGGTAGTATAAGGCCAGAGCAAACCTCCTCTCTTGTAACCCATATCTCCTACTAGGCTTAGATCTTGGCATCTTGCAGCATGTTGAACCTGACCTTGGAAAAAATCCATCCCTATTGGATCTAAAAAATTGCTGGCTCTGGGCAAAAACTGCCCAGGAGTTGTAACAGCCTGGCCTATGAGCTGCCTTGCCTCCCGGCGCAGACGGCAGACTGTTGTGTGCAGCAATTTTCACTTTTCATGTCTGAAAATACATGAAAAAATATTTAATCACAATTCTAAATAATAAAATATGTGCATGTAATTGCATTATTTTCAGTGCTATAAGGACAGTGAATCTAAGCATTGGCATTATGTCTGCACGCCAGCTTCGATGGAAGGCTTCACTTAGATTGCCTGACAAGAGTAATATTTTCAGGAGATGGGGGAGAGGATACAACTGGAGACTCTTGACGGATATAATGTCAAGATCTACAAGCACCCATTTTCCATATATATATATATATATCTTTGATGTTCAGTCCATACTAAAACATTTGTCAATGTTTTGCCACACTAAAAATCTAAAAATTCCCTGTTTCTGCAATGTTAGTCATACCTAAGCCCTGCTAAACCATCCAAGTGAATCAAGAATGAGTTCCGGAGGGCAGCATGAGCCAATACTAAATGGCGCCACTATAAAAAAAATTGCCTGCATCATGACGGGCCTGGGCCGACCGCCAGGCCCCTGAAGAAAACCTACCGGCGCTATAGGCGGGTGGGGAAAAAAAAAGGATCACATCAGAAGAATGGACAAAGGTTTGTTAGTGGCACTTCAAGGTTATGCTACCTCTTCAAAGATTGGCCAGTCATGGTTTAAAGTGGAACAGGATAAACAAGAAACAGGCAGGTATCTGTGGACACTACTGTTACTATCAATTGCCAGCCTATGGCAAAATTTGAACCTATGCTATCAAAAACATAAGACCCATATGCTGATCACTCGACTAATCGTAACGGTACTACACCCATAGAAACATAATAGAGTTTAAATATATCATTCAAAACGTCAACCTTTTTACATACCTTTTTTTTAAGATATGTAGCCTACTGGTGTAACAGTTAAATATTGAACTCAATTTGTATGCAGAGATGTGAAGTATGTTATTAAGCTGTAATGTTTCCAACACATTAGTTGTGATTAAAGCAACACGGAATAGTAACTAAAGAGGATAAATTATCACTGAGAACAAGAGGTTCCTTACTATATTGTGGTGAGCTTGATGGCCAAGTCGAGTTTCCTCCAACCCCATCAAGTTCACACCCTGTTGAGAGGCAATTTTCTAATCAAAGTGAAAAATGGATGCAAATGGTCACTAAAATTAGTTATTATACTTGGTGTCACAAATTCGGGTAAAGAATTTAGGGAAGGACTCCTGACTTGGCGTCACGGTTCCCGGACATTTCACCGACGGACATTTGGCCGACGGACATTTCACCGACGCACATTTGGCCGAAATGATATTTGGCCGATTGACATTTGGCCGAACGGACATTTGCCTGAACTGACATTTGGCCGACAGACATTTGGCCGAAGAGAAATGGAATTATTTTTGTTTCTTTTAATACATCTCTTGATTCAGCGCCACTAGGTTTTCAACTGTATACAATATTATATGTTATGCTAGATGAGAGCCATACTATTACCTTAGTGTACTGCATTGCCAAGAACAAAAAACAAACAACTTATGACTTGATTTTTAACACCCTGAAACAAGTGAGATTAGGTCTTGATCCTGTGTCAGTCACCATTGATTATGAAAAGGCGGCTCTTAATATCATTTCTGTATGTTTCCCAAACACAAACATTTATGGATGCTTTCTTCATTTTGGGCAGTGTTTGTGGAGAAAAATACAAAGATTTGGACAACAGGCTTGGTGTAATGACCCCTAAAATGCACTGACTCAAATCTGTTTAAGGTTTAGCATTTGTGTCAGTTAGTGATGTTGTTGAAAGCTTCGATGATTTTGTCTCATCTCTAGATGATGAAACTTATGAATAAGCTTTTTTTTTTCTCTCTGACTTTCTTGGGTACTTTGAAGCGACATGGATTAGTGTTATACAACGTGGACGGCGACGAAGACCAGCGTTTGAACTCAGTGTGTGGAACACAACAGAGAGAACCACAAAAGGCATTCCATGGACAACAAACTCTAGAAGTATGGCACAGGGCGTTTGAGCAGTGAATGGCAATCACCCGCCACACTCTTTGCCGTCTAGTTTCAAAGCTAAGAAAAGAGCAGTCGGATTGGGAGTTAACACCTGAGCAGGTAGTATCAGGAGTAGAGTTAAGAAAACCAAAGAAGAAGCACCAGTTATTAAACACAAGACTGAAGTCTATCACCGAGAAGTATAATGAGTATCAGAGAATTGATTTCTTAAGGGCTTTAAATATTAAATACGCCCTCCGTGGTCTAGTGTCAGCGTGCCTGGCTTCTTACCCGTGGGCACGGGTTCGAATCCGGAGTCCGCAGTCGTGCAGCTCACTCAACAGTTCATCCTCCTCTCGGGCGGTCCGGGCAGTCGGCGTGCAGCTCACTCAGCAGTTCATCCTCCCTCTCGGGCTGGTCGATAAATGTGTTCCTGGGGAAACCTGGGGAAGGTAAACTGTGGTAATCCGGATGTCACACTGGCCCTGTGTCCCGGGGTAATGGGCTCCCTCCCACCACAGGCTCAAGGGCCAATGTTACGGAGATGAGCACTGAGGCCACGCGCTGCTACAGCGTATGCTCCTAACTTTACCTTTACCTTTAAATATGTACGAACTTTAAATTTTATAATACATCTTTTTTTTAACAAATTTCCTTACAATTGATATCATTTAAACTTTTGTCACGTACAATTTTTATCCAATTCTCTTCGGCCAAATGTCTGTCGGTCAAGTGTCCGTTCGGCCATATGTCCGTTCGGCCAAATGTCTGTCGGCCAAATGTCAGTTCGGCCAAATGTCCGTCGGTGAAATGTCCGTCGGTCATCTGTCCGGCCACGGGCGTCACTGATGAGGTAAATGACCTCGTGCACTCATTGGGCTATAATATATACATTGTTATAATGTGTATTATTGTCTTGTTACTATATATTACCTACTGGTAATGAAAATACATGTCCGGATTAATCATCAAATACAAGGAAAAAAGAATCATGTATGGAAATTGTGAACTTTTAAGTTCATGTAACAAACAAGGTTTATTATACACAAAAAGGTTGGATACTTCAGATGTAAAAGATTTTTGGATATAACATCACCCCCTTCCTCCATATTGGTTCTTTAAAGCAAGGGTTGATACAGCTGATTATTATTTGCAGCAGGTTTCATGACACATTTTTTTAGTGCAAAGCATCTGGAAATCAATGATCATTAAAAGGAATACTTCTCATGAGTAGCTACTAAAACTTGACAACCTAGAAGGATGCACCATCAGACTGTAAAGGATAGATATATTATAAGACATACCTAAATTGGTGGATCCAAGGGGGGGCCCAGGCCCCCCCCCCCCATGGTCCTGAGTGATACAGGAAAACTAGCTCAAAAGCGCGCTGCGGCTAAAACAATGCTTTGGCACAAAGTCCAGGCCGTTATACCCATTGATTTAGGTCAGTCCACCAGTTTTTCAAGACCAGGACTGCCGAGAATGGCTAATCGGTAATGCTAATGCTCCTTCCACCCGCAATAAGTCTGACGTCCCCCCCCAAAACTCATTTCCTGGATTTGCACCCAAAGACATACCGTAACATGGTTCAGTGATCATGGACAAAAAAAAAAAAAAAAAAAAAATGATAAGACAATCAATATTCAATCATTTCAGGATACACAAATCAGCATCCATATGAAGGAATTCTACAACTTAAAAGTGATGTTGAGCGGGGCATGTGTTAAGTGACTTGCACAATCTATTTTGTGAAGTCATAATTAGATTAATAACAACAATCAACAAACACTAGATGAAGTATTCATATCAAAATCAGTACATGGAGCTGGTGCACTGCAATGGGGAGCACATTCCTGCAGCTCAGCAAGAGGGTTGGATGCTGCCACGTACTTCAGGGGGTGGCTAAATGTCTTCACCCTTGGCCCTTCAGCTGCCACATTCTCTTGGATGATATCGAACGTGTTCGGATCTATTGTGATGTGGTTGTGTTAGATGTGGAATAACATACGACAGTGGAACATGGAAGGAAAGAGTGTGTCCACACGGTAAAATATAGAGATGAGGATTGTACTGCATTAGTTAAGTGATTACAAGAGGTAAATTGAAATTCTTTGGATACTGAAAGGATGTACGGGGACAATTGGATGAGAAGGGAGAGAGATGCAGATTTTGATGTTATATAGCACGTTACACCAATGAAGACTTAGGACATACACATTCAGAAAGACCACAATTTTGGCTGCTAGACGGAAAAAGACTAGATGTCAAAGTGCCAGAACACTGAAGGAAGTAATAATAAGAAAAGCAATAATAATTAATGAGTATAAATACATTCTGATATTTTTGTTTATCTTAATACTAGTATTGGAATTTTCAAACACTAATAATATAATAAATAAATATTGATAAATTAATGAAAATAAATACATTAATTGTACTAATACTACCACTAACAATATTAACAGCACTGCACCTAATAGAGTGAACAATAAACTGAGTCTGAAATATAGCCATAACTGAACTGTCTATGTCTGACTGTTATGTGAAGCTTGCTCCATGCACCGTGATGGGAATGGCATAGATGCATGCAGGTTGCTGAGATACTTACAGTCACCAGCCACTTGTAGATATGGCACCAAAATGTGTTGGAAGCATTGGCGGCCAACTTCTATTTATTTAATTATTATTTTCTTTAAACAAAGGAGACAGCTCAAGGGCAACAAAGCGTGCTAGAAAAAAAGCCCCACTACTCACCGCTCCCAAACAGACAAAAGTAGATTTTTGATACACTCTTCTTGAAGGTAAAATTATAGGTAGGAGGAAATGCAGACGAAAGAAGGCTGTTCCAGAGTTTATCAGTGTAAGGGATGAAAGAGTGGAGATGCTGGTTAACTTTTGCATAAGATGTTTGGCAAGATAGAACATGCAGTAATTGACTTAAATTAGAAAAGTATAGATTTAGGAGGGAAATGGGCAGGCATTGGTTTAGTAATAGGGTGGTGGGGGAATGGAATAGACTCAGCAAGCACATAGTGAGTGCAGGGACGATAGCTTGTTTTAAGAGAAGACTGGATAGCTACGTGGACGAGGCTGACAGGTGGTAGTGGGGAGGAATCTGGAGCTGCCGTGTGAAGGCCATTCGGCCTCTTGCAGTCTCCCCATGTTCATGTGTTTAAATCAGAATAGCAAGACAGCAATGCAGCAAGCAAATTAGCGAATGTGGAGGAGGAGTCATGCAGTTAGCAAGTTCAGAACAGCAGTCAGAGTGAAAATGATTAGAATTTCCACATTATATATATATATATATATATATATATATATATATATATATATATATATATATATATATATATATATATGTATATATATATATATATATATATATATATATATATATATATATATATATATATATATATATATATATATATATATATATATATATATATATATATATATATATATATATATATATATATATATATATATATATATATATATATATATATATATATATATATATATATATATATATATATATATATATATATATATATATATATATATATATATATATATATATATATATATATATATATATATATATATATATATATATATATATATATATATATATATATATATATATATATATATATATATATATATATATATATATATATATATATGTGTGTTTGCTTTCCCCTCTCTGGCGTCCATGTAATTTCTAGAAGGTTCTGGAGAACGAGCTGGGGACGGGGAACAAGGCAAGCCGTCCGCGCCCCGCGGGGCGCGGCCAGACGCCAGGCGGGAAGTGTTGCCAACTCGCATATATTTTTGCTACATGTTCTTGTATGATCTAAAATATACTGTAACGTTCTAGACTGTACTGTTCTGAATATATATATATAGGAGAAGAGGGCGAGAGAGGGCCAGTCCCAGTCACAGTAAGCTAGTGGTAAGTGAAGAGTCAAAGTGAAGTGTACTACTAAGGAAGAATATTAAACTACAGAAGCTGTGCAAAGTGTTTACATATCTCCCTCCCACGGAGTCTCCTGACGGCGACACGGAACCCAAGTAACACGTCCGGCATAACATTGGCGTCAGGAGTGTAGGCATTTGTTTTTATCGCCATGGAGACTCGTTCCCAAGCTGCCCAGAGGGACGACGTGTTGACTGAACTCTTGGAAGCTTTGAGACTACAGGGGGAGAAACAAGAAAGAGCACAGCAACAACAAGAAAGAACACTCCAAGAACTCAAAGAACAACAAGAAAGAGCACAGCAACAACAAGAAGGAACACTCCAAGAACTCAAAGAACAGCTAGAAGATCGCTTCACGGGATTACAGCAACAGCTACAAGCAGTACAAGATGGAAGTGAGTCAGTACGAAGAGAAATGACTGATGTGACCACGAAGTTAGGACAACGCCTGATAGAAGTGGAGAAAGAACACACAAATCTTCAACAAGAGATGGAGGTGGTACGGAAGACGACACACAAAGAAATATTAGAAGTGCAGGGAAAGGTGAACCGTACTGAACAGGCAGTTTGTGACGTAAGTGACAGAGTGAAGGCCCTTGAAGACTGCTTGGCTGGAAACGGACAGCCAGTGCCTGCAAGGGCTAGTTGTACCCAAGATGCTTCTCCTACGCAAGTCCGGGGTAGTTTGAGCCCTGTTTCGCCTGAGTTTATCCCCGCAAGAAGTTTCGCCAGCCCCATGAGTCTGCTGGGTTCGCCTGTTAGAAAGAAGCCTCAGGAGTTTGATGGCAAGGTCTCCTGGGAGGCTTACCGCGCTCAGTTTGAGCTGTTGGCAGCCCGGAACGGATGGGATGACCAAGAGTGCGCGGTACAGCTGGCCACTAGCCTGAAAGGGGCGGCGCTGGAGGTCCTTGCTCAGCTTGACAATGCGACAAAGGGCAGCTACAGCGGGCTGGCGCAGGCGCTGGAGCAACGATATGGGACCAAGCACCAGAACGAGCTCTTCAGGGTTAGGTTCAGAACCCGCAACAGGAGGCGCGGCGAGTCTCTTCAGGAACTCGCTCAGGACCTTGAGAGCATGGCGCACAAGGCACACCCAGGTGCCACCCCTGAGCTGCTGACGGTTTTGCTGCGTGATCAATTCATCGATGCCCTGGACAGCCCTCAGCTGAAGATACAAGTGAACCAAGCTAAGCCAACATCAATGCAGGAAGCTCTGGCACGTGGCATGGAGTTGAGTCCTTTGTTAGGTCTAGCTTGTCAAGCTTCAGGGACGACTCGACTTCTGGCTTTAGGGCACGAAAGGGCGCTGTCAGCGACACAGACAGGCTCCAAGGAACGTGCTGGTACTGCGAGAAGGTTGGGCACAAGGAGAACGAATGCTATAAGAGGAAGAAGAAATATGAAGGTGGCGCTAAGAAGAAGCCCAGGGAAGGACCCAAGTGCTGGAGCTGTGAAGAAAAGGGGCACTGGAAGAATGAGTGTCGGAAAAATGTGCCCCCGGCGAGGGACCACCACTCGGGAAACTAAGGAGGACTGGTTCACGGGGGCAACGACCAGTCTGTCCTGTACATGCCCCGAAGATATCAGTGTGCAGGAGAACCACCATGACAAGCTGCCAAGTGGAGGGCAAGGTTGACGGAGTGTTGTGGCCTGTGGTCGTCGATACAGGCTCGGAACTCACATTGGTGTGGCCTGACGTGGTGAGTCATCGTCGGCTTCCTAAGACGCCGCATCGACTGTGCGGAGTCACTGGACACTACGCAGAGCTCAGAAGCCCAGTGGACGTGAAGTTTGAGCTCGGAGGAAAGGAAGAGTTCCTCTCTGTCTACGTGGCTGACATGGACGACCCCTGCATCCTAGGTATGGATTATCTTGTCTCCCACAGGTGCGAGCTGGACTTCCGCGCTAAGCAGCTGACTGTAGGAGGAAGGAGGGTGCCACTGACGACTGTGAACAAGGAAGACCTGCCAGTGACGGTCAAGCGCACCACCATTATTCCTCCGAGGTCGGAGATGCTGTTACCCTGTCAAATTACGGTTGCCTCCCCGGCTAGCCTGTGTGTGGTAGAGAGTGGAAGTCGATGTCCGGTAGAAAACGGGGTGATTGTAGGCAGTACTTTGGTAGACCCTGCTGCAGCGGAAGTGCCTGTCGTCGTGGCCAATGTCTCCTTCAGCCCAAAGAAAATAGAACAAGGGACCATGGTGGGGTTGTGCCAAGAGATCGACCAGAAACCGAGAACCTGTGTCTGCAGGAGAACCCTGACAAAGCCCCAGGAGGAGCTGCCCGACTACCTGCGCAACCTGTTTGACAGGAGCTCCAAGTGTCTAGAGTACGGACCTGGTAGAGCACCACATTGACACAGGTAGCCACCGCCCAATGAAGCAAGCTCCTCGAAGGATGGCACCAGCCCGTCGCAGGGAGATGGATGAGGTAATGGATGATCTCCGGCAACAGGGGTTAATCGAGCGGTCCAGCAGCCCGTGGGCGTCTGCTGTAGTGCTCGTTAGGAAAAAGGACGGTTCCCTCAAGTGCTGCGTGGACTACCGAGACCTCAACGATCTCACCATCAAGGATTCATACCCACTCCCACGGATCGACGACACGCTCGACGTTTTGGTGGGCTCCAAGTGGTTTTCAACACTGGATATGAAGTCTGGGTATCACCAAGTCAAAATGGCGGAGCAGGACAAAGAGAAAACAGCCTTCTCCTACGGTCGGGGCCTGTGGCAGTTTGAGGTTATGCCCTTTGGCCTCTGCAACGCGCCGGCCACGTTCGAGCGGCTGATGGAGAGGGTGCTGGAGGGACTTCACTGGAAGACGGCACTCATCTACCTCGAAGACGTGATTGTCTTTGGCCAGACCTTCGAGCAGGAGATGGAAAGGCTATCAAAGGTCAAAGGTTTTCGCCCGGTTTAGAGCTACACACCTTAAGCTCAGCCCGAAGAAATGCTGCCTATTCCAAAGGGAGGTGCAATATTTGGGACACATCGTGAGCGAGGCTGGAGTACGCACTGATCCTGAGAAGGTGGCTGCGGTAAGTGACTGGCCGACACCCACCAACGTGAAGGAGCTGCGGAGCTTCCTCGGGTTGTGCTCATACTACCGCAGGTTTGTAAAAGGCTTCGCTACGATTGCTGCACCACTGCACCTCCTGACGAAGAAGGGGCGCAAGTTTGAGTGGACAGCGGAAGCTCAGGTTGCCTTTGAGAAACTCAAGGAGGCCCTCATCAGCTCGCCCGTACTCACCTACCCAGACCCCTCTAAGCCTTTTATTCTGGATTGTGATGCCAGTGATGAGGGGATTGGTGGAGTGCTGTCCCAGGCATGTGCCGACATGGAACGGGTTGTTACCTACTTCAGCAAGAAGCTCACCCCAGCCGAGAAAAACTATTGCGTGACCCGGAAAGAACTCCTGGCAGTAGTCAAGAGCCTTAACTTTTTCCATGCTTACCTGTACGGTGCAACTTTCACCATCCGCACGGATCACGCTGCATTGCGGTGGCTGAAGTCACTGAAAAACCCTGAGGGCCAGCTTGCTCGCTGGATAGGTAAACTAGAGCAGCATCACTACACTATTGTGCACCGATCTGGGCTAACACACGGTAACGCAGACGGCTTGAGCCGGCGCCCCTGCCTACCTGAGTGTCAACATTGCCTCCAGAGGGAAAACGTCCAGAATATGTGCCGCCGCACTACAGTGGAACAGACAGCGGAAGTGCCATGGGAAGACTTGGGAAAACTGCAGCAGGAGGACCGAGATCTGAGACCAATTATGGAGTAGCCGAGTCAGTCATCAACGCGACCTGGGTGGGAAGTAATCTCGAGAGAAAGCCCTACCACCAAGAATTACTGGACTCAGTGGGACACTCTTCGGATGGACAACGGGGTGTTGCAGCGACGCTGGGTCTCTCATGATGGTCTTGACCACTACTGGTCCACGGTGCTACCTATGAAGTCCCGGGAAGGCGTCTTGAAAGAAATGCACGAAAGCATCCTTGGGGTAAAGAAGACACTGAGTCGCCTGCGCCAAAGGTTCTACTGGGTTGGCATGAGGAAGGATGTGGAAGAATGGTGTCACGCGTGTGAGGTGTGCTGTGCAAAGAAGGGCCCCAAGAAGCGCCACCGTGCCCCATTGCAACTATACCAGGTTGGAGCCCCCATGGAACGGGTGGCAGTGGATATAGCAGGACCCTTGCCTCTGACGACGAACGGAAATAGGCACATCTGCGTCACAATGGATTGCTTCACCAAGTGGCCGGAAGCATACGCCATCCCTGACCAGGAAACCACTACCATCGGTAAGGTATTGGTGGAGGAGTTCTTCTGTCGCTTCGGTGTGCCTAACGAGCTCCATTCCGACCAGGGAAGGGATTTTGAGTCAACAGTCCTTGCCGAGTGCTGCAAGCTCCTGGGTATCAAGAAGACCCGGACCACCCCTCTGCACCCACAGTCAGATGGAATGGTGGAGAGGTTTAATTGGACGTTGGGCCAAGAGTTGGCCAAGCAGTGCAACAATGATCAGTCTTCATGGGATCAGAAGCTGCCTGCGCTCCTCATGGCCTACAGGTCTGCCGCCCACGAGACTACGGGGTTTTCACCGGTAAAGCTGATGTTTGGACGTGAGCTGCGATTGCCGGTGGACCTACTGACAGGAAGGCCTCCTGGGGAAAGCCTTCCAAGGGACGCCTCCAGTTTTGCCCGTCAACTAGAGGAACGGCTGGAAGAGGTGCACCATCAAGTCCGTGGTGCCTTGAAGTTCTCCGGGGAGGCCATGAAGCGCGGTTACAATATGAGGGCAAGCCACGTTCACTTCAAGGAAGGAGACCAAGTCTGGCTTTACAACCCGCAGAGGAAGAAAGGACAGTCTCCGAAGTTACAGAGCCCCTGGGAAGGCCCTTATACTGTGCTAGAACGCCTCTCCGACGTGACTTACCGAATCCGGAGAACGGAAAGGACCAAGCCGAAAGTTGTCCACGTCAACCGGCTATGGAGGTACCACGGTCCGGGAAACTACACCTGGAACAACTACAGACACCCAGCAGCCGACGAAAACGCAAGGGACGCCCAGGACCGAGAGGAGGTCGACGACGTCATAGGCCTTCTGGACCTTTCAGCCGAGGGAGATAACCTCCCGGCTTCGGCAGATGTTCCAGGGACACCCCAAGAAGCGGACGACGACGAGGCGCACCAGGAGACAGACGCGCAGGAGGCACCGAACAGAAGACAGAGACAACGCAGGCGTCCACGGCGATACGACGATTATTATGTTTTTGATTAATTTTCTTATGTTTGTATATAGTTAAGTGTGTGATCGGGACGATCACAATTAAGAGGGGGGGATAGTGTTGTGCTGGAAGCTTCCCCCGGCGTCCATGGGCCTCTAGAAGGCTCCGGGAGGAACGAGCAGGGGGGCGGGGAACAAGGCGAGCCGTCCGCGCCTCGCGGGGCGCGGCCAGACGCCAGGCGGGAAGTGTTGCCAACTCGCATATATTTTTGCTACATGTTCTTGTATGATCTAAAATATACTGTAACATTCTAGACTGTACTGTTCTGGATATATATAGGAGAAGAGGGCGAGAGGAGGGCAGTCCCTGTTATAGTAAGCTAGTGGTAAGTGAAGAGTCAGAGTGAAGTGTACTACTAAGGAAGAATATTAAACTACAGAAGCTGTGCAAAGTGTTGACATATCTCCCTTCCACGGAGTCTCCTGACGGCGACACGGAACCCAAGTAACACGTCCGGCATAACAATATATATATATATATATATCTATATATATATATATATATATATATATATATATATATATATATATATATATATATATCACTTACCCCCGGCTGGCATCTTCCCGGAATAAATGTAGCTTCACACCAGGCTGTGTCCTCTTTATCACCACAAAAGGACATGATTTGAGGCTCCGGCTGGTGTACGTTATGATATTTGAACGAGGCAGCGTTGCAATCGGAGCAGAGAAAGATATTGCTGCGAATAGCGGTATAATAAACAGTATAAGTTAGACCGAGATAATTATATCCACCCACTCTTTCCCCCTACAAACCAATGATTCAATGTAAATCATTACTGATGGAAGTCAGCGTGCGTGCTAAAACAATGAGTTTGGAAGAAAAACATGATCACATAGTTTTTAAAAACGGCAGTAGGGCTACAACCTTGGTTCATTCCAGTATGTATACAGAAAGGTTAAACACATAAAACACATCTAACCACTGGTAGCCTCCCACAAATGCAGAGAAAGTAATATAATTACGGTACAATAATAGCATTACTCATGACATGCAGTCAGGCTATATCTACCTGGTAAATATATATATAGTTCCTACTGTTCATTTTAATGTTTATCTCCCTATATTTTTATTTTATTTAAAATGGGAAATAACCAGACTGAAGAAAAAAAGTAGCAACATTTGCTGCTTGATCCCATGTAGCAACACTGTTGATGGGTACTGGTGGTTGGGGGTGGGTGTCTGGAGGGGGGAGGCGCCTGGATGTAAACAACGCTGCTCCTGCGCCATCTGTTGCAACCGACATACACCACCACCCGCCCACGGTCTCCCATAGAGGCCCCCTCTCCTGTTCTATAGTCTCCTTGACTGGGCCGCGGGCCCGGCGAGAGGCGTGCGTGTGTTTCGGTTAGATGGGGTGTCTCAAGGCGTGAGTTAGGAGCAAAGAGACTATATACGAAGAGATAGTGGTATGTAGTAATTCCTCGGGCGTGCGGAAGTAGCGCCATCTATTGCAGCCCACCAAAAACGTCACTTTTCAGGGATAGCTTAACTATTTTTAAAGTACCTGCCACAGCACCCTATCCAGCCTTCACTTATTTTTTTTCATTGTAAAATGATTTACCAATGGGGTAAAGGAAAACATATTTGTTCTTATGTTTTATTAGGTATTATCTACACTATATCATTTTTTTTTTTTAGGAAAAATATGATGTTGAAAGCATTTGCTAATATATATATATATATATATATATATATATATATATATATATATATATATATATATATATATATATATATATATATATATATATATATATATGTGTGTGTGTGTGTAGCAAACATATCCAGTGCTTTAAATACAAGCAAAGCATACAACATTCTATGCATGCTAAATTACTATAATGCCTTTGCAACTGTGGTAACCCGGATGTCACACTGGTCCTGTGTCCCAGGGTAATGGGTTCCCTAACACCACAGGCTCATGGGCTAATGTTACAGAGATGAGCACCGAGGCCACGTGCTGCTACAGCGTATGCCCCCAGCCTTACCTTTACCTTTTGCAAAATGCTCTTAGCTGAGTAAAAATATCATACTAACTGTACAAGTGCCAGATAATGGCAAGCATTGCATACTGCTTGACAGGGCAGAGAACAAAAGCTTCTAAGCATTACAACTGAAATAAACAATGGGAGACACTCAAAGCTTGTTAACTGAACATGACCCAATTTATAACAGGCAAAACCAACAATGGTGCGTTATATACAATGAAAACTGTATAAAAATGTTGCAAGGCACATCAATATAAGAGCAAAGCATCATAAAACATGCTGAAATACATGATGGAGGACATTAAGAAGGTAACACATGAGTTGTCTTAAATGGAATGCAATAACTTGGTGGTCCTGGGAGACAGCCAAGCCTGGAGGTGAAAATGGAATGTAGGACACGGTATGATCTCACAAGCTCTGACCTTGGTGTCAGGGTCATGAAGATATTAAGCTCAGTAGGCACAACTATGCAGCGGAGGCACATATGATAAAAGCAAATGAGACAAAATAAGGCAACTCATAGTGTAAGAAAATAGCAGGAAAGTTATGCTGCAGTATGTGACACACCAAATTACAGGGCAGAGAGTGATATGTATTTCATAGGCTACATCAGTAAACATGTAGCATTTATTGTAGGAACCACACATTAAAGTTGGATGTAATAAAATATGTTTTTAGCACACATTAAAGTTGGATGTAATAAAATATATGTTTTTAGCACACATTAAAGTTGGATGTAATAAAATCATTTGATATGAAACTCCTTGAACTGGCCAACCAAACAAACCACTCTCTGTCCCCCCACCCCACCCCCCCTTTCAAAAAAGCATTATTTTTCACAAGGTTTATGAGGCATTAGTCAAGAATATCAACTGCCATTACATTTTGTAAATCATACCTATGTGATTATGTATATCAAATAAAGCAGAAAAAAATTTGCAAGCTGTAATACAAACAAGATTACTCCTGGAAGCCACATTAATGATGCCAGACACGTGATGATAGACACTTAGTGTGATGAAATTACATGCTGTATTTCACATTATGAAACCAAGCCAAGTGTCACTGCAGGACATATTAGGTAAGGCAGACACCAAAAGCTTGTTACCTGAACAAGATTAAATATAACAGGCAAAATCCACAATAAAATATTGCATACTGTTGGGTAGGGAAGAGAACAAATGCTTCCAAGCATTACACCTAAAATAAACAATGGTAGATATTCAAAGCTTGTGAGCTGAACAAGATCTGATTTATAATAGGCAAAACCAACAATAGTGCATTACATGCGATATCTGGCAGGGGATTCCTTGCATTACAATTGGAAAGTGGCAGACACCTAAAGCTTTTTAACTGAACAAGATCTGATTTATAACAGGCAAAACCAACAATGGTGCATTACGTGTGATATCTAGCAGGGAAGATAAATGATTCCTTGCATTACAACTGGAAAGTGGCAGACACCCAAAGCTTGTTAATTGAACAAGATCTGATTTATAACAAGCGAGCCCAACAATGGTGCATTACTTGCAATATTTGGCAAAGTATATGGAAAAATATTCTTGGCGTAACAAGAGTAATACTAAATAATGGCAAATCCCACAAAGTTTCTCTTCTTTTGACAAAGCCTGTGCTCTTTGCTGCAGGGCTGTCAGAGTCTGTTTGCTCCAGCCAACATGTACTGAAATACCCCTGAGTCATGAGTGAAGTGTTGAAACTGAAGACAAGTGAAATACTGTGCTCAGAAATCTATTAGCATTTGGACTTTGAAAGTATAAGGCCAGAGCAAACCTCCTCTCTTGTAACCCATATCTCCTACTAGGCTTAGATCTTGGCATCTTGCAGCATGTTGAACCTGACCTCAGAAAAAATCCATCCCTATTGGATCTAAAAAATTGCTGGCTCTGGGCAAAAACTGCCCAGGATTTGTAACAGCCTGGGCTTTGAGCTGCCTTGCCTCCCAGTGCAGACGACAGACTGTTGTGTGCAGCAATTTTCACTTTTCATGTCTGAAAATACATGAAAAAATATTTAATCACAATTCTAAATAATAAAATATGTGCATGTAATTGCATTATTTTCAGTGCTATAAGGACAGTGAATCTAAGCATTGACATTATGTCTGCACGCCAGCATCGATGGAAGGCTTCACTTAGATTGCCTGACAAGAGTAATATTTTCAGGAGAGATGGGGGAGAGGATACAACTGGAGACTCTTGACAGATATAATGTCAAGATCTACAAGAACCCATTTACCATATATATCTTTGATGTTCAGTCCATACTAAAACATTTGTCAATGTGTTGCCACACTAAAAATATAAAAATTCCCTGTTTCTGCAATGTTAGTCATACCTAAGCCCTGCTAAACCATCCAAGTGAATCAAGAATGAGTTCTGGGCGGCAGCATGAGGCAATACTAAATGGCACCACTATATAAAAAAAAAAGCCTGCATCATGACAAACCTGGGCCGACCGCCAGGCGCCTGAAGAAAACCTACTCTCGCTATAGGCGGGTGGGGAGAAAAAAAAAAAGGGATCACATCAGAAGAAGGGACAAAGGTTTGTTAGTGGCACTTCAAGGTTATGCTACCTCTTCAAAGATTGGCCAGTCATGGTTTAAAGTGGAACAGGATAAACAAGAAACAGGTAGATATCTGTGGACACTACTGTTACTATCAAATGCCAGCCTATGGCAAAATTTGAACCTATGCTATCAAAAACATAAGACCCATATGCTGATCACTCGACTAATCGTAACAGTACTACACCCATAGAAACATAATAAAGAGTTTAAATATATCATTCAAAATTTCAACCTTTTTACATACTTTTTTTTTGAGATATGAAGCCTACTGGTGTAACAGATGAATCTTGAACTCAATTTGTATGCAGAGATGTGAGGTATGTTATTAAGCTGTAATGTTTCCAACACATTAGTTGTGATTAAAGCAACACGGAATAGTAACTAAAGAGGATAAATTATCACTGAGAACAAGAGGTTCCTTACTATATTGTGGTGAGCTTGATGGCCAAGTCGAGTTTCCTCCAACCCCATCAAGTTCACACCTGTTGAGAGGCAATTTTTTAATCAAAGTGAAAAATGGATGCAAATGGTCACTAAAATTAGTTATTATACTTGGTGTCACAAATTTGGGCAAAGAATTTAGGGAAGGACTCCTGGACTTGGCGTCACTGATAAGGTATATGATCTCGTGCACTCATTGGGCTATAATATATACATTGTTATAATGTGTATTATTGTCTTGTTACTATATATTACCTACTGATAATGGAAATACATGTCAGGATTAATCATCAAATACAAGGAAAAAAGAATCATGTATGGAAATTGTGAACTTTTAAGTTCATGTAACAAACAAAGTTTATTATACACAAAAAGGTTGGATACTTCAGATGTAAAAGATTTTTGGATATAACATCACCCCCTTCCTCCATATTGGTTCTTTAAAGCAAGGGTTGACTACAGCTGATTATTATTTGCGGCAGGTTACACGACACTTATTTTAGTGCAAACCATCTGGAAATCAATGATCATTATAAGGAATACTTCTCATGAGTAGCTACTAAAACTTGACAACCTAGAAGGATGCACCATCAGACTGTAAAGGATAGATATATTATAAGACATAGCTACATTGGTGGATCCAAAGGGGGGCCCAGGCCCCCCCCCCCCATGGTCCTGAGTGATACATGAAAACTAGCTCGAAAGCGTGCTGCGGCTAAAACAATGCTTTGGCACAAAGTCCAGGCCGTTATACCCATTGATTTAGGTCACTTCACCAGTTTTTCAAGACCAGGACTGCCTAGAATGGCTAATCGGTAATGCTAATGCTCCTTCCACCCGCAAAAAGTCTGATGTCCTCCCAAAAACTCATTTCCTGGATCTACACCCAAAGACATAGCGTAACATGGTTCAGTGATCATGGACAAAAAAAATGTTAAGACAATCAATATCCAATCATTTCAGAATACATAAATCAGCACCCATATGAAGGAATTCTACAACCTAAAAGTGATGTTGAGCAGGGCATGTGTTAAGTGACTTGCACAGTCTATTTTGTGAAGTCATAATTAGATTAATAACACAACAATCAACAAACACTAGATGAAGTATTCATACCAAAATCAGTACATGGAGCTGGTGCACTGCAATGGGAAGCACATTCCTGCAGCTCACCAAGAGGGTTGAATGATGCCATGTACTTCAGGGGGTGGCTAAATGTCTTCACCCTTGGCCTCTCCCCCTTCAGCTGCCACATTCTCTTGGATGATATCGGACGTGTTCGGATCTGTTGGGATGTGGTTGTGTTAGATGTGGAATAACAAACGACAGTGGAACATGGAAGGAAAGAGTATGTCCACACGGTAAAATACAGAGATGAGGATTGCACTGCATTAGTTGAGTGATTACAAGATGTAAATTGAAATTCTTTGGATACTGAAAGGATGTACGGGGACAACTAGGTGAGAAGGGAGAGAGATGCAGATTTTTGTTATATAGCTAGATACACCAATGAAGACTTAGGACATACACATTCAGAAAGACCACAATTTTGGCTGCTAGACAGAAAAACACTAGATGTCAAAGTGCCAGGACATTGAAGGAAGTAATAATAAGAAAAGCAATAATAATTAATGAATATAAATATATTTCTGATATTTTTGTTTATCTTAATGCTAGTATTGGAATTTTCAAACACTAAGAATATAGTAAATAAATAATGATAAATTAATTAAAATAAATACATTAATTGTACTAATACTACCACTAACAATATTAACAGCACTGCATCTAATAGACTGAGCAATAAACTGAGTCTGATATGTAACCATAATTAAACTGTCTCTGTCTGAGTGTTATGTGAAGCTTGCTCCATGCACCGTGATAGGAATGGCATAGATGCATGCAGGTTGCTGAGATGTTTACAGTCACCAGCCACTTGTAGATATGGCACCAAAATGTGTTGGAAGCATTGGCGGCCAACTTCCATTTATTTAACTATTATTTTCTTTAAACAAAGGAGACAGCTCAAGAGCAACAAAGCGTACTAGAAAAAAAAGCCCCACTACTCACCACTCCCAAACAGACAAAAGTAGAGTCTTGATACACTCTTCTTGAAGGTCAGATTATAGGCAGGAGGAAATGCGGACAATGGAAGGCTGTTCCAGAGTTTATCAGTGTAAGGGATGAGTGATGCTGGTTAACTTTTGCATAAGATGTTTGGCAAGATAGAACATGCAGTAATTGACTTAAATTAGAAAAGTATAGATTTAGGAGGGAAATGGGCAGGCATTGGTTTAGTAATAGGGTGGTGGGGGAATGGAATAGACTCAGCAATCACATAGTGAGTGCAGGGACGATAGCTTGTTTTAAGAGTAGACTGGATAGCTGCATGGACGAGGCTGACAGGTGGTATTGTTTGTTTGTTCAGGTTGGCGGCCGCGGCGGTGTTATGAATCATAACACCGCCGCGGCCGCCACGTTTACCAGCCGGAGTTTCAAATCATGTCCCTTTGTGGTGATATAGGGGACACAGCCTGGTGTGAAGCTACATTTATTACGGAAGGACGCCAGCCGGGGTAAGTGATATATATATAAATAATGATAATGTGGAAATTCTAATCATTTTCACGCTGACAGTTGTTCTGAACTTGCTAACTGCATGCCTCCCCTCCTCCCGCGGCAAGAGGCCGAATGGCCTACACACGGCAGATCCAGATTCTTCCTTCAGTTGGTAGCAATATCTTTCTTGATAATGTTGCCTCGTTCAAAAATCATAACTTATGATTTTTGAACGAGGCAGCGTTGCAATCGGAGCAGAGAAAGATATTGCTGCGAATAGCGGTATAATAAACAGTATAAGTTAGACCGAGATAATTATATTCACCCACTCTTTCCCCCTACAAACCAATGACTCAATGTATATATATCATCATTACTGATGGGAGTCAGCGTGCGTGCTAAAACAATGAGTTTGGAGGAAAAAACATGATCACATAGTTTTAAAGAACGGCAGTAGGGCTACAATTCCTTGGTTCATTCCAGTATGTATACAGAAAGGTTAAACACATAAAACACATCTAACCACACATGCAGAGAAAATAATATAATTGCGGTATAATAATATAACAATAATAGCATTACTCATGACATGCAGTCAGGCAATATCTACCTAGTAAATATATACAGTATATATAGTTCCTACTGTTCATTTTAATATTTATCTACCTTTATTTTTTTTTTTAAATGGGAAATAACCAGACTGAAGAAAAAAAGTAGCAACATTTGCGGCTTGATCCCATGTTGCAACACTGCTGATGGGTTCTGGGGGTTGGGGGTGGGTCTGGAGGGGGGGAGGCGCCTGAATGTAAACAACGCTGCTCCTGCGCCATCTGTTGCAACCGACATACACCAACACCCGCCCACGGTCTCCCATAGAGGCCCCCTCTCCTGTTCTATAGTCTCCTTGGTTAGGAGGGAGGGAAGTGAAAATTTAACACTCTTGGGAACAATTAAGTCGGGAACAAAGCTGGGAGGTAGGGAGACTCACAAATCACTGTTTAATTATTTTTAGTGAACAAAATTTGGAGAACAAAGTAGAATTGAGCTTACTAAAACCGCAGCCCGACACAGGCAAACGGACATTTGTCTAGACAGAATGTACTGGAAACCGGGGAGAATGGGGGGAGTGAGACAACAGGGGGAGGGGGGGGGGCGGTATGATTTCCGTAGCATTACACACAAAGCAAACCTTAGATGGTAGTTAGAGGCGTGCTAAGTCAGCGAGGCCGCTGAATGGTTGATGACGTTATTGGCCTTGCAGCGAATCGCAAGCACGTTTACAGAACCGTCAGCCAATCCTAGGGAGCCCCCTCCAGCTGCTGGTTCAAGAAACCCATTCTTTTTTCCCATTTTTCTTCCTTTTAAGGCAAACTGTACTAAATCGTCATCTACGAATTTAATTATTTCGTTGTTTGCTGCATATTTTGGTCAAGGTAGCTTTGCCGTTCGATGTCTTGTTACCTATGAACATGCTTAAGATGAAGGAAAAGAAGACACGGAGGAGATTGAGGCAGGAAGGAAGCAAATAGAAATCTGGGACAGATATCGAGGCAGACAGGAACGAAGGACAAGGAAGGAACGAGGGAAAATAATTTATTAAGACTGTCTTGCCATATCTGCAGCCCAACTCATGGGCTAGCTGTCACCCGACAAAGGTCCATGGTCCCTCTACGGAGGGACAAATCTAGAGATGGATGGACGAATGGATGAGGAGGTAGGAAGATGAAGGAGGAAGGAGGTCTGGCAATCCCCCGGCCGCGGGCGTCGGTGTTGCCATACCGCTCACACTTATCATATTGTTACACCACCCCCAAGCACGGGCAGGCGGTGTGCCTCAACCCCAGACCACCACACGCGGGCCGTGAACACTCCAGAACAGCAAGACACATCACGCCGTTAGGGTAGAGTCGTGCATGTCAGGCGAGGGAGTCAAACCCATCGTATGCTTGAGCGTGGGAGGGAACGACATAGGTAGGCTAGGTAGCGAGCAGCTTCTGAGTCGCTACAGGGAGGCTCTTTGAAGAGTTACGTTCAAGGGCGGGGTTCCTGTGGTGTGTGGGGTTCTGCCAAGGCGGCGGGTTGGTGGCATTTGGCTGTCCAGGGCTATTGCATTAAACTGCAGGTTGGCAGATTATTGCAAAGCCAATGGATGGACATTTGTCGACGCCTGGGACCGTTTCTTTGGCAAGAACCACCTATACCAGGGGGAAGGGGTTTACCTTTCACAGGAGGGGGTACAGATCTTGTCTGATGCCCTTGAACGTGGATTGGGGCCCTGCAGGGTTTTTTAGGGTAAGTAAGAAGGGGACTTAGATGGCAATACCAAGTGGGAGCACTAAATGTAGTAATAATAATAGCAGCTGCAGGGTAAAGCAAGGGGTAGGTCTAAATGTGTACTATACAAACAGTAGAAGTATTAGGAATAAGATAGATTTATTGAGGGGAAAGGCGTGCGTAGAGAAATTTGATATGATAACGATCACAGAGTCATGGATAAACACTGCAGACAGACACTTTCTCCCAGAATTAGAGATTGAAGGGTACAGGTTATTCCACCAAGATCGAATAGGCAGGAAGGGGGGTGGGGTCGCACTCTTCGTCAGGGACAATCTTAAGTGTGTCATTAACAACTCAATCAAGGAAGATAGCAATACAGAATCTCTCTGGGTAGAAACAATAGGTAAGAAGGAGAAGCTTGTCATCGGAGTACTTTACAGACCGCCCAACCTTACCAGGGACAGTAGCCAACCCCTTTTACAGGAAATTAGTAGGGCGTCAAGATATAGAAATGTGTGTGTAATTGGGGATTCCAATTATAGGAACATAGAGTGGGATACTTTATCCGGAGACCAAGAGGCACAGGATTTGTTAGATGTGATACAGGATAGTTTCCTTAAGCAGTTAATTAGAACACCAACGAGGGAAGAAAATATTTTGGATTTGTTGTTAACTAATAGAGAGGACATAATAAGCAACATTGAGGTTGGGAATTCATTAGGTAACAGTGATCATAAGGAAATTAGATTTAATATTAAATGGGAGGATAGAGTCAGCAGTAACAACACATTAATACCTAACTTCAGGAAGGCGGACTAAGAGGGGTTAAGAAAGCAGCTGCAAAGGCTTAGGGGGAGTAAGTTCAGAAGTAGGTCAGGACCCAGAACAGGGAGGGGCGTTAATCTCTGATGAGGTCACTAGTCAGGTCAGTAGCTTGGAGGGTGAGTACAATAGTCTGGTCAGGGAGATTAAACTAGGACGGAAACAGTTTATACCTCACAGGGAAGTCAGGTCAACAGGTAATTACCCGCGATGGATGACAGACAGGCTAAAAACTGAAATAGGAAGGAAAAGAGGACTATATGTTAGAATTAAAAGGGTGGAAACTCACCTAAGGGATAGTTACAACGATTTAGCTAGAGCAGTAAAGAAAAAACATACGTATGGCAAAACGTAATTATGAGATTAGAATTGCCAGGGAAGCAAAGACCAATCCAAAGGGCTTTTTTCAGCTTTATGAGACCAAGGTTAGGGATAAGATAGGGCCGCTTAAGTCAGGAGAATCACTGATTGATAGAGATGAGGAAATGAACGAGGCGTTAAATAGATATTTCTTAACTGTATTTACCAAAGAAAGATTAGATGATTTACCCCAGGGAGAACAGATCTACAGGGGAGAAGAGGTAGAAGGATTAACCGACATCAACATAAGTAGGGAGCTCGTGATTAGACAGATAGATAGACTTAGTCACTAAGGCGCCAGGGCCAGATGAACTTTTCCCCAGGGTAATAAAGGAATGTGAAACTGAAATCAGTGGGCAGTTAACAGAAGTATTTAGGAAGTCACTAGACACAGGGGTGGTGCCTGTTTCATGGAGGCAGGCACACGTTATTCCAATATTTAAGAATGGTGACAAATCTTCTATGGAAAACTATAGGCCGATTAGTTTGAGGTCAGTTATAGGTAAAATGATTGAGTCAATAATAGCTGATAGTATTAGGGACCATATTGACAGACATAATTTAATTCACGACTCACAGCATGGGTTTATTAAAGGAAAGTCATGCCTCACTAATCTTTTATCCTTTTACAATAGAGTATGCGAGGCAGCTGACAATGATGAGAGTTATGATGTAGTTTATCTTGATTTTAGTAAGGCCTTCGATAAGGTACCTCACCAGAAACTTAAATAAAGTCAGGGCTCATGGAATAGAGGGAAGGTATTTGATTGGATTAAGGCGTGGATTAGCGACAGGAAACAGAGGGTTACCATTAACGGTAAAAAAATCCGAATGGTTTAATGTTACCAGTGGGGTTCCTCAAGGATCAGTGTTAGGCCCGCTTTTATTCATTATCTACATCAATGACACAGACAATGGGATAACTAGTGACAGGTAAATTTGCAGATGACACCAAAATAGGACGCACTATTAGGACAAGGGAGGATGCTAGAGCACTGCAGGAGGATCTCAACAAACTGTCAGCTTGGTCAGAGAAACGGCAGATGAATTTTAACATCAAGTGTAGCGTACTTAGTGTAGGAACACGAAATCCATTACACGGGTATAGTTTAGACTCCACAGTGATAGGCAGATCAGAGTGTGAAAGGGATTTGGGAGTGTTAGTGAACTCTGACCTAAAACTATGGAAGCAATGTATTAGTGCGAGGAATAGGGCTAACAGGGTATTAGGCTTTATTAACAGGACGGTAACCAACAAGAGTGCAGAGGTCATCCTCAGACTCTATTCAGCGTTAGTTAGGCCACACTTAGATTATGCTGTCCAATTTTGGTGCCCACACTACAGAATGGACATCAACTTGCTAGAATCAGTTCAGAGGCGGATAACCAAGATGATTCAGGGGCTGAGGAACCTCCCATATCAAAATAGGCTGAAACATCTAAACTTACATTCACTAGAAAGATGAAGAGTGCGGGGAGATCTGATAGAAGTATTCAAATGGGTCAAGGGTTTCAACAAAGGCGATATAAGTAAAGCACTGAGAATTAGCCAGCAGGATAGAACACGCAGTAATGGATTTAAATTGGAAAAGTATAGATTTAGGAGAGATGTAGGCAAGCACTGGTTTAGTAATAGGGTGGTGGGGGAATGGAATAGACTCAGCAATCACATAGGTAGTGCAGGGACGATAGCTTGTTTTAAGAGTAGACTGGATAACCATAGGTGGGCGTTATCGCGATAAGTTATCGCGATACTTTATCGCTGATAACAAAATCGGGTTATCGCCCATCCGCTACTTATTTAAATATATATCGGTATCTTCGTTACTTTTGTAACCAAACTGGCGATAATCGCTACTTTTTTCCGACTCAGAAAAAAACCGTTGTCTCCTCCCTACACGTGGCCCGGGCGCCCGGTGTTGTATGAAAAAACTTCGGGGTATGAAATATCTTCGGTGAAGATATTTCATACTTTGATCATCACCATTAAAACACTAGGTTATTTTTTTTTTATGTACGACTCAAAAATCAATATATCAAAAAGAAAAATCATTTAACTTTGCCCCCCCAAATTATTATTCACTGCCTCAAATTTGATATTCCATATTCGTTTGTGAGCATGCCATGGTAGTGAAGGCACCCGGTGTTGTGTTATTTGGTGTCCCATCGTCAAATGTTGGCGCTTTTGTTGACAAATACTGGTCTCTCGTGAACTACGCATGTTCAGACCAGTAAGTGTAGCCCTATAGAGTTTCACAAAGCTTTTTAACACATTAAGACATACAGTACCACCATCCTCGCTGTTTCTAAAACGGCACTCTGTACATATAAATACAACTCGCACAGTGTCGTTTTAGAAACAGCGGGGATGGTGGAAGTGATACAGTATGTCTGATTCAGCCTTCCAGCAACTCTTAATTACGGTTAAAAAGCTTTGTGAGACTGTACAGGTCTACGCTTGCTGGTCTGAGCATGCACAGTTCACGAGAGACCAGTGTTTGAAGACAAAAGCGCCAACATTTGACGGTGGGGACGCCAAATAACACAACACGGTTCAGGCGTTTCTAGTATTACCGTCCATAGGTACGTGTCAACTTGTGGTTTTCAGGTTTTGTAAGTTTTCTAAAATACAAGTAATGGAAATTTGAATTCATCTATGTTTTTTTATTGGAAATAATATAGTATCATTTTCGCCTATCGGACTTATCGCTATCGGAATTGTGGATTAATATCGGGTATCGGTTATCGGTTATCGCCTATATTTGTGTTTCCAGTTAACGAATATCGGCTGTCGCCGATAAGGTTTTCCATTATCAGTTATCGGTTATCGGGAATAAGGTTTTCTGTTATCGTGCCCAGCTATGTGGATAACTACATGGACGAGGATGACAGGTGGCAGTGAGGTGTGGGTGCAGTAAGGAGACAGGGTACTGAAGCGTACGCCCGTACCGAAAGTAAACGAGGATCAAGCCTCTACCTGTAACCCCTGAAACTACACCTCACCCATCGTGAGTAGTGGGGGGATTCTGGAGCTGCCCTGTGTAGGCCACCCGGCCTCTTGCACTTTCCCTATGTTCTTATGTTCTTATGTCCCAAGGCCGCCCCAACACGAGGGAAGCAAGGCAGGGCAAGGAGGCTCACAGAGCAGGGTTTTCCACTTTACTTAACAGCTCTAACACGTACAGAGCACTGGTTTACAAGGCACAGTAACTCCCAGTACACAGAGGGGGGGCGGACACTGCACAGGGCTCACAAAAGCGGGCAGGGCACACAGGAGCAGGCAGCGCACGTCTCTCGTCTCTCGCAGCACGGCTTTCTCTCCCTCCCCTGCCCCGCGGCTCGGCCCGGCGGCTCCTGGCCGGGCCGCCGCGATGCACCCCACGCCGCCAGCCATCACCAGCCCTCCGCGCCCCAAACTAGCACTCCCCCCACTCAAATAACACAAATAATATAGCCCCTGGCGTAACAATATACCTCTCAAAGGGTGTATATCTCATCATTTTATAAGGAAATGGGCTTCCTCTAATCTCGAAGTTATATTTCAAGTTGAAAAACGCGATTTATAAGCATTTATACGTAAATAGGATAATATCGTTAGCGTTTACTACACCCCCGAGGCAGTAGTTATTTAACAACATATTTAGCGTCACACAGAGCGCGGTAAAGCTTTGTAAATCCGCGCGCTAACCCGTGACGTCATCGATTAGTTGGGAGTTATTACCGAGCGAGCTTTGTGAATCTCAATGTTCTCAAAACTACGCACTAAGGGCCCAAAACTACGAACTAAGCCTTTGTAAATTCGGCCCCTGCTCTTCACAAATAAAAGTGATGCAGTAAACAGCATTTCTGCCGAAAAAACTATCTTCTCTGACCACAAGCTTCTCAGGATACATACAAATTACAAGAGATTAACACTACCCCCTGAAGTGACCAGACCTATGGAGAAGAACCCATTCTCCAGTCTCCACTTTTTCAGCAGCAAAGTAAACTGGGACCTCATAAATGCTCAGGTGAGGGACACTGAATGGGAGGCAGTATTGCACGACAGCGACCCTATAAACACTCGCCTGCGCCAGAACGGGCTGGGGCGACCATCAGGCCCCACCGGGAAGAAGCCTACCGGCGCAATAGGCCGGGACGTAAAAAAAAAAAAAAAAAAGAAATGCTGACAGCCTGCTCACTACCATCCTAAGAGCTTGTGAAGGCAATGTCCCAGTGAAGAGAAGGCAAGGTTCCAGGAGAAGTGACATTCCAGGGGAGCGGAAAATACTGATGAGGAGACGGGCACCTTAAATCAGCGCATGCCAAAATCTCTGCCGTCGAAAAGAAATCAGAGAATCTCACGAAAAACAGCGAGACTGGGAAGAAAATTAGGCAGTGGAAAACATAAAGGTCAACCCCAAGTTCTTTTTCAAGTACTGCAAAAAGTTTTCCAAAACACATGTCAGAGTTGGGCCACTTCAAGCAGAAAATGGGGAAATGTCAAGAAATCCCCAAGAAACATGTCACATTCTATCCCAGCAATACACAAAAGTCTTCTCACAGCCAAAAACTACGAAGATCGTGCGCGACCCCAGTGAGTTCTTCATGGACTGCAGCCAGCACCACCATAACCTCACCAATGTTACATTCACCACAGCTGACCTTCAGAGAGCCATCAGCTAACTCAAGATGAACTCTGCTGCCGGACCTGATGGTGTGCCGTCCATCCTCCTGCTGAAATGTAAAGAGGCACTGTCAAGCCCTCTCTACAAGATCTGGCGCTGCTCTCTGGACACCGGCATCATTCCATCCATACTAAAAGAGGCAGTAATCTCTCCAATCCACAAAGGGGGAGACAGAAGCCAAGCACAATACTACAGACCTGTGGCCCTCACCTCCCATATGGTAAAGATATTGGAAAAAAATAATTAGGGATGCAATCATGTCTTATTTAGAGGATAATGACCTCATGAGCAGCTCCCAGCACGGGTTCCGCAAGGGAAGGTCGTGCCTCTCCAACCT
Source organism: Eriocheir sinensis (assembly GCF_024679095.1). Lineage (NCBI taxonomy): Eukaryota > Metazoa > Arthropoda > Malacostraca > Decapoda > Varunidae > Eriocheir > Eriocheir sinensis. Next base: position 90,430 of record NW_026110464.1, read on the forward strand.
GCTGGCCCACTATGACTGGCTGCTCCAAGGACATGCTGAAGGAGGAAATGTGGATGTCGTGTACCTGGATTTCTCCAAGGCCTTCGATCGGGTTGATCATGGCATCCTCCTCCACAAACTGAGGGCCATGGGGATAACGGGGAAGCTGGGTGTGTGGCTGCACAGCTTCCTCACACACAGGACACAGGCAGTCGCTGTCGATGGCCACAAATCGCATCAAGAAAAGGTTGTCAGTGGCGTTCCCCAGGGCTCAGTCCTCGGCCCCCTGCTTTTCCTGGTCCTGATGGCTGACATAGAGGAAGTGGTCGACAGCTCCTTTCTGTCATCCTTTGCTGATGATACCACCCTCAACCACAGGATTAGAGAGGAGAGTGATGCTCTTAAACTAAAGGCAAATATTCAAAAGATCTTCGAATGGGCAGAAACAAACAATATGAAATTCAACGAGGAGAAATTTGAACTACTGAGACTAGGGCCCAACCTATATTCAGGGGGACAGAAAGCGATTCCACCAAGACGTGTCGTCCAGTGTTTTGGTGTCCACATGAACGACGACGCCACCTTCCAGCACCACATCAAGGAAACCAAGGATCAGAGAGAGATAGGATAGTTCGCTCCGACGTCATTGTTATGACGTCACAGGGAACGATGACGTCACGCCCGCACCTAGTGCGCACTGGTGCCCAAGGCCATGGCGAAACCAGGGGAAAGCCCCTTCTATTACATTATTTCAATGCAGCAGAATATGAAACTAGTGCAGAATGAAACTTTTGTAATAGGCTGGAACATTTATGCACCAAATCGAGAAAATTAACCAAGAGAACAGCAAAAAATGCTGAAGTTGAGCTGTCAGAGATGCTGTATTTCGTCCATACTATACTATATGTGTGTTTCATATTTCCTTCATATATCCTCTTCGCTCAAACTTTCTGTAAGAACTCCACCCTGGACGATTCTGGGCATATTCCTCCTACTCATCCCCCCTCTGACTCCTTTATGCCTGTTATTAAGATTCTTCCAAATGATGTTTTCTGTGCCCTCTCTGGCCTCAACTCTCGGAAGGCTTATGGACCTAATGGTGTGCCTCCTATTGTCCTAAAAAACTGTGCTTCCGTGCTGACATCCTGCCTGGTCAAACCCTTTCGTCTCTGCCTATCAACATCTACCTTTCCTTCCTGCTGGAAGTACGCCTTCGTACAGCCTGTGCCTAAGAAGGGTGACCGTTCCAATCCCTCAAACTACCGCCCTATAGCTTTACTTTCCTGTCTATCTAAAGCTTTTGAATCAATCCTTAACCGGAAGATTCAAAAGCACCTTTCCACTTCTAACCTCCTATCCGATCGCCGGTACGGATTCCGCAAGGGACGTTCTACTGGCGATCTTCTTGCTCTCTTAACTGACTCTTGGTCATCATCTCTTAGTCGTTTCGGTGAAACTTTCTTTGTTGCGCTAGACATATCGAAAGCCTTCGATAGAGTCTGGCACCAGTCTTTGCTTTCTAAACAGCCCTCTTTCGGATTATATCCCTCTCTCTGTTCCTTTATCTTCAGTCTCCTTTCCGGCCGTTCTATTTCTGCGGTGGTAGACGGTCACTGCTCTTCCCCTAAATCTATCAACAGTGGCGTTCCACAGGGCTCTGTTCTATCACCCACTCTCTTCCTGCTATTCATCAATGATCTTCTTTCCATAACAAACTGTCCTGTCCACTCATACGCCAACGACTCCACTCTGCATTATTCAACTTCTTTCAATAGAAGGCCATCCCAGCAGGAAGTACACGACTCCAGACTGGAGGCTGCAGAACGCTTAACCTCAGACCTTGCTATCATTTCCGATTGGGGCAGAAGGAACCTTGTGACCTTCAATGCCTAAAATACTCAATTTCTCCACCTATCAACTCGACACAATCTTCCAAACACCTATCCCCTATTCTTCGACAACACTCAGCTGTCACCATCTTCAACACTAAACATCCTCGGTCTATCCTTAACTCAAAATCTCAACTGGAAACTTCACATCTCCTCTCTCGCTAAATCAGCTTCCTCGAGGTTGGGCGTTCTGTATCGTCTCCGCCAGTTCTTCTCCCCTGCGCAATTGCTATCCATATACAGGGGCCTTGTCCGCCCTCGTATGGAGTATGCATCTCACGTGTGGGGGGGCTCCACTCACACAGCTCTTCTGGACAGAGTGGACTCTAAGGCTCTTCGTCTCATCAGCTCTCCTCCTTCTACTGATAGTCTTCTACCTCTTAAATTTCGCCGCGATGTTGCCTCTCTTTCTATCTTCTATCGATATTTCCACGCTGACTGCTCTTCTGAACCTGCTAACTGCATGCCTCCCCCCCTCCCGCGGCCCCGCTGCACACGACTTTCTACTCATGCTCATCCCTATACTGTCCAAACCCCTTATGCAAGAGTTAACCAGCATCTTCACTCTTTCATCCCTCACGCTGGTAAACTCTGGAACAATCTTCCTTCATCTGTATTTCCTCCTGCCTACGACTTGAACTCTTTCAAGAGGAGGGTATCAGGACACCTCGCCTCCCGAAATTGAACTTGCTTTCGGCCACCTCTTTTGATTCTTTTATGGGGGCAGCAAGTAGCGGGCTTTTTTTTTATTACTTTTTTATTTTTTGTGTGGCCTTGAGCTGTCTCCTTAGTTGTAAAAAAAAAAAAAAATAAATAAAAATCTGGGACGTGCAGTCACTCGCCTGTCCCTGCACTTGACACAACACTCACCCCACCACCACCAGTCACCTTCATCTTCACTGCTTTCACTGTACATACCTGCATGTGGTTTTGATGGAATATGTACAGATGGTACAACCCCTGGTTTCAGTGCTGTTATGGTTAGAATGTTATGGTTTTAGGTTGGCTACACTGTAATTACTGGGTTGGCAACACTGGGTTGGAACGCGGTAATGGCAGCCATGTTTGGTTGCAGCTTCCAGTGTCCAGCCAGCCCTCACCAGCTCAAGTATGGCATAGCACCAGCTCAATAGGTATCTACCCCAATCTCTGCAGTATTATTATTACAACACTGATATTACTGTATGATCATAGCTTCAGCATTTATAGTGTTTTGTTTATGTATTATGTTGTGTTCCTGTATTAGGTTGTTTGTGTTGTTTGCTGTTTGTATAGCATTTTTCTCTCTCTCTGTTTACAGAGTATGGCATAGACTTTAAGCTGAATAAAGCCTTGGGATAAGGTTTGTGTTTAACACAACAATTTATTCAGCTTAAAGTCTTTTTGGTGGTGGCGCTGGAGTGGTCCCAAGGACACTGGACAAGGACCCAAGCTGCTGCAACCACCACCACGCCTCCAGTAAACAGGGGCTGCAACATGGAACGCCTGCTGAAACCGGAGAGGCTAGACTGTGACCCCCATAGCTGGGCGTTATCGCGATAAGTTATCGCGATACTTTATCGCTGATAACAAAATCGGATTATCGACCATCCGCTACTTATTTAAATATATATCGGTATCTTCGTTACTTTTGTAACCAAACTAGCGATAATCGCTACTTTTTTTCCGCCTCTCAGAAAAAAAACGTTGTCTCCCTACTGCGCATGCGTGGCCCGGTGTTGTATGAAAAATCTTCAGGGTATGAAATATCTTCGGTGATGAGATTTCATGCTTAGATCATGAAAATTAAAACACTAGGTTATTTTTTTTTATGCTACTCAAAAATCAATATATCATAGAGAAAAATCATTTAACTTTACCCCCAAAATGATTATTCACTGCCTCAAATTTGATATTCCATATTCGTTTGTGACCATGCCATGATACTGAAGGCACTTGGTGTTGTGTTATTTGGTGTCCCATCGTCAAAAGCTGGCGCTTTTGTTTACAAACACTGGTCTCTCGTGAACTGCGCATGCTCAGACCATTTAAGTGTAGACCTGTTCAGTCTCACAATGCTTTTTTAACACATTAAGAGTTGCTGGAAAGCTGAATCAAACATACAGTACCACCATCCTCGCTGTTTCTAGAACGATGTACACTCTGTACATATAAATACAACTCGTACAGAGTGTCGTTCTAAAAACAGCGAGGATGGTGGTAGTGGTACTATATGTCTGATTCAGCCTTCCAGCAACTCTTAATTACGGTTTAAAAGCTTTGTGAGACTGTACAGGTCTACGCTTGCTGGTCTGAGCATGCACCGTTCACGAGAGACCAGTGTTTGTAAACAATTTTTGACGGTGGGGACGCCAAATAACACAACACCGATTCAGGCATTTCTAGTATTGCCGTCCATATGTACGTGTCAACGTTTGGTTTTAAGGTTTTGTAAGTTTCCTAAAATACAGATAATGAAAATTTGAATTCATCAGTGTTGTTCTATCTGAAATATCAATATAGTACCGTTTTCGCCTATCGGACTTATCGCTAGCTAGTATCGGAATTGTGGATTTATATCGGGTATCGGTTATCGGTTATCGCCTATATTTGTGTCTCTAGTTAACGAATATCGGTTATCGCCGTTAAGGTTTTTCATTATCAGTTATCGGTTATCGGGAATAAGGTTTTCTGTTATCGTGCCCAGCTATGGTGACCCCGCTGTATCAACAGCGGCCCAGGAATGGAAGCACTGGTTCAGGACTTTTGAAAACTTCTTGGGAGCGCTTCCACAAGAAAACGTCGACAAGCTGGGTCTACTTACGAACTTTGTGATGCCAAAAATCTATGAGACTATTTCTGAATGTGCTACCTATGACAGTGCTATCAGTGCCCTAAAATCACAGTATGTCAAGCCCACAAACGAATTTTTTGCACGCCACCGCCTTGCAACTCGCCGCCAGCAGGTTGGTGAGTCCTTAGACGAATATTTTCAAGCTTTGAAAACTCTGAGTAAGGACTGTAACTTCCGGACTGTGACAGCTGTTCAATATTGTGAAGAGTCTATCCGGGATGCCTTTATAAGTGGTCTGCAGTCACCAGCAATAAGTTAGCGCCTCCTGGAAAATAAAACCCTGGACTTGGCCACCATGTTTGACCAGGCGAGAGCCTTGGATTCCGTTCAAAGGAATTCTGAAGTGTACAGTACTCAGCCTTCTCAAGTGGTAGGTGCTGCAACTCGTAACCCAAGTACCAGCAAAGAAGTTACTGAGGAGCCTGCGCCTGTGGCCGCCGCTGTAGGTGCCAAGTGTTTCTTTTGTGGTCTCCCAAGGCATCCCCGCCCAAAGTGTCCAGCACGTGAAGCAATGTGCCATAAGTGTCAGAAGAAAGGTCACTTTGCCAAGGGGTGTCGAGCTCAGTCGTCAACAACAGCAAGTGCGTATACGGATTTCGGTGACCATGTAACACTAGCAACAGTTACTTCCGCAGGTACCCCTGGTTCACTCACAAAGGCAGTTGTAAAAGTCTTAATCAAGGGAGCAGAGGTGGATGGACTTGTTGACAGTGGCAGCTCTGAGGGTTTCATCCACCCAGACCTAGTTAAGCGCCACTCCTTGATTGTCCATCACTCATCGAGTTCAATTTCTATGGCATCGACATACCTCTCTACTCGGACATCAGGGTTTTGCCAGGTAGACCTCAGAGTTAATGGCCAGGATTATAAAGGTATACGTCTAACTGTTTTGCCACAACTATGCTCAGATGTGATTCTCGGTCAAGACTTTCAGAAGCTGCACGATAGTGTTACTCTGAGAGTCTGAGGTATTGGGGAGACCTGCCTCCTCTTGTCATTTGTGGACTCAGTACCTTAAAGGTTGACCCTCCGAAGCTGTTTGCTAACCTTACAGCTGACTGCCTTCCTATATCAGCAAGGTCACGCCGCTGTTCTTATCAGGATCGGATGTTCATCAAGAAAGAAACTCAGAGGTTGCTGAAGGAGGGTATAATAGAACCAAGTAATTCTCCTTGGCGTGCACAAGTTGTTGTTGTCAAAGATGGTTCCAAGAAATGGCGACTGGTCATTGACTATTCTGAGACTATCAATAAATTCACACTTCTTGATAGCTATCCCCTACCTCGTATTGATGACACAGTGAACAAAATCGCTCGGTACCGGGTTTTTAGCACTATTGATCTACAAAGTGCCTATCATCAGGTCCCCATTAGGAAAGAAGATAAACCTTACACTGCGTTTGAGGCTGAAGGTGGGCTGTACCAGTTTACTCGTGTCCCTTTTTGGGTCACCAATGGGGTAGCCTGCTTCCAACGAATCATGGATTCATTAATTCAAGAGGAACAGCTCACTGGAACTTATGTATACTTGGATGATGTTACCATTTGTGGCATGACCCAGGAGGAGCATGATGCTAACCTCAATAAGTTCCTGGAGGCTGCTAAGAAGAACAACATAAGTTACAATGAGGAAAAGTGTACTTTCTCAACAAAAAGGCTTACGGCCGTACCATAAGGCAGCCTCCTCGACTATAGAAGCTCTTCGGCCAATTTATCATACCATAATCGTCGAGGGGCCCTCTCCGTAAGCGAAGGAAAGGTGTTGAAGGACGAAATTGTTGGAATCTGGCAAGGGGTCGAGATAGATACATCTTCGTGAGCCCCTTCGCATATTTTATGCGTCAATTCTGCATTTCTCTCATTAATATAGTAATAGATGATCCAGGAATTATAATAAAACGTATTTGATCTAATATGAATCTGCAAAAGATTTTTATATAAATGATTTAAAGTTTTGTTTAAGACTTTAGGGTTGTATCATGGTTTTTAACCCTTGCCAAGTTGCCGTGTCAACACGCCTCCTTGGTCAACTCAAGGAGCTAGGTAGTCTTTTCCTATAGCTCCGATGGGGCTCGAGCACTTTTCTAACGGCCCCTTGCTTGACGGGATGGTAGCGAGGGGCAGAGAAGTGATAACGCCGGGCACATGTGGACTCCCTGGCTGTGTGCGTGGAGAGAGGTGGAAACCAAGGGGTGCTGACGTCACTCCCCATCCCCAAGCCCTGCCGTCTCATAGGACTTGTTGAAACACGGGCCGCGCAGGGATGCCATCCCTATCACTCACGCTATGTTCCCAATTATACCTATGAATGCCTTTCAATCAATCATTTTCTTCGTGATTATACATAGAAAATTATGTAGTATTACACTAATATATGTAAAATGCTCCAATTATCAATATTTCCTTGTAGAGATGTTTACAGATGCTACCAACCCAACTTGGAAGAAGCTCTAGCGGAGGAAGGGATCGAGATCACCTTATAGTATCCGGAAGAAAGGGGACACCGTTTAAGGGAAGAGGAGGAGGAAAGTTTAGAGGCTGCCTAATGGTACGGCCGTTAGCATCCTCGGTTACGTGGTGGAAGGAGGAGAAAAAACGTCCAGACCCCGAACGACTTCGGCCCCTACGTGAATTGCCAGTGCCTCAAGATAAAAAGACACTCCGACGAACCCTGGGCCTCTTTGCATACTACTCACACTGGATTTATGATTATTCAAGCAAAGTTCGCCCCCTAAGCACCGCCACTACGTTCCCTGTGACCAAGGAAGCAGAAACTGCCTTTCGCACTCTCAAGCAGGACATTGAAAATTCAGTAGTTCAAGTAATCGAATCTGAAGTGGCTATTGCAGCAGTTCTCTCCCAGGCAGGACGTCCAGTAGCCTTCTTTTCAAGAACCATTCAGGGACCTGAAAAGTTCTATGCTTCGATAGAAAAGGAAGCCCAGGCCATCATTGAAGCTGTTCGCCATTGGAGGCATTATCTGACAGGCAGGCGTTTCTCTATAAGAACTGACCAAAGATCTGTGAGGTTTATGTTTGACAAGCAGCATAAGAGTAAGATAAAGAATGACAAAATATTGCGTTGGCGAAATGAACTATCTTGCTATGACTTTGAGATTGTGTACCGACCTGGACCAGAAAATATCTCCCCTGATATATTCTCTAGGTCCCACCGTGGGGCAGCGTGTAATGGCTAGGATCACTAGGAACTCTTCACAAGGCTTTGTGTCATCCTGGAGTCACCCGCTTCTACCATTTTGTCAAGTCTAAGAATATGCCCTACTCAGTGGAAGATGTGGGACAGGTGACCAGATCATGTAAAGTATGTGCAGAGGTCAAACCAAACTTTCATCACCAAGAAAATACTCATCTCATAAAAGCTACTTAGCCTTTTGAGCGGCTGAATATGGATTCCAAAGGACTTCTGCCCAGTACTGACAGGAATCGATATTTCCTTAACATCATCGATGAATATTCTAGATTTCCTATTGTGTTCCCTTGTGCAAAAATGACTGCTTCGATCATCATTAGTTGTCTGTCTCAGTTGTTTTCAATTTTTGGCATGCCTGCCTACATCCACTCAGACAGGGGATCGTCTTTCATGAGCAAAGAACTCCAAGAGTTTCTGACTACTAAAGGAATTTCCTGCAGCAGAACCACAAGATACAACCCCGAAGGCAACGGACAAGTGGAGCGGTTTAATGGAATAATATGGAAAGCAATTACCATGGTTCTCAAGTCCCGTGGTCTACCTACTCAATGCTGGCAAGCTGTTCTACCTGATGCTCTTCACTCAGTTCGTTCATTACTGTGCACGGCTACAAATGCTACCCCACATGAGAGACTGCTGAACTATTCACATCGCTCCTCTACTGGAGTTTCAGTGCCCTCCTGGCTGTCATCCTGGACCAGTTCTTCTAAAGCGTCATGTGCGGATGAGCAAGACAGACCCTCTTGTTGAAGAAGTGGAGCTCCTTCAGGCTAATCCGCACTATGCCCACCTTCGCAACCAAAATGGTGAAGAGACTACAGTGTCTACTCGGCACCTAGCCCCAGTTGAGCCCCATGCTAGTAAGGGATTCCAAGATACCCCTGTGGATGCTGCGGGAGATGCCTCGGCTTCTCCAAGGAAGTCACTCGACGCTACTCCTACCGAAGCAAGTGACACGGCCCCACGTGCTACTTCAACACCTCCAGGGCATGCGGAACCTGGCGAGGACACTCCAGAGCTACGAAGGTCCGGACGTATACGTCGCCCACCAAACCGCTTAGATATATAAAGACGGTACTAGCTATTTTTGGAAGAGGGAGAATGTTATGGTTAGTATATTATGGTTTTAGGTTGGCTACACTGTAATTACTGGGTTGGCAACACTGGGTTGGAACGCAGTAATGGCAGCCATGTTTGGTTGCAGCTGCCAGTGTCCAGCCAGCCCTCACCAGCTCAGGTATGGCATAGCACCAGCTCAGTAGGTATCTACCCCAATCTCTGCAGTATTATTATTACAACACTGATATTACTGTATGATCATAGCTTCAGCATTTGTAGTGTTTTGTTTATGTATTATGTTGTGTTCCTGAAAAAAAACTTAAAAACTCCTAACAAAAGTGACTAACAACAGCGGCTTCCGGCGCATCCGAAGTGTTGAATCAGTGTTATCTTTCTCTCTCAAACATATTAACAGTCGCAAGTGTCGTCAGGGGCAGACAGAGGAGAGAGTGCAAGAACGCTGACACAGCCAGCGACCCTTCCCTGCCCCGGCAAGTCGAGTCAGCACACTCCACGCGACACCTCACCGCACCGCTGCCAGGGGCCTCGTTACCAATTCCGAGACGCCCACTAGTCTGCCTACGACGCCGCCCATTCCTCCCCGCTGCCAGGCGCCGACGCCGGCCGCCATTCCTTCCCGCTACCGGGCACTGCCGGCCGTCTCTCTTGCCGCTCCAAGGACGAGTGCAAGCCAGCCAAGGACGCGGGGCAAGCCAGTCAAGGACGAGGGCAAGCCAGCCGAGGACGGAGAAGTGCCAAGGGTGCCGTATTCACATTTTCATGGTATCCACATGCATGTAGCCGACACAACACTAATACACCACTTGTTGATGACATTTCAGGTGATTTTCCAGCTGTTTGTGTCTCCATGTGGAGCCGTATCTAGTTTCCCTTAGGCTGTTGAATTTTATTCAAGTGTAGGAGGATGTTTAATATTTTTCCTGAATTGTGAACATTGTTTGCATTTTAAGTATAGTCATTCATTTTATTTTCTCCTTTCTTGTGTGTTTTTATCATGCTAAGTATTCACTCATTATTCTTTTCCCTCTTTTTAATGCGTTTTGGAAGCATCTGGGGCGAGTGAGCACACACTTAGCGGTGATACTTTTTTCCTTATACCATATTTCTCCTTGCGAAGCCTTATTTTACTAATGCCTTTTTTTAAATGGCAGGTCAATCTGATCCGGAGATAGAAGCTTTGACCAAGGCATATCAGGAGTTGGTACAAAATTCGGAAGAGACCGCTGAGGATGACAATTCCCGTATCCTAAGGAGCGGGTCAACTCATGACAGAGTCCCTCCTCCTCCTCCTCCTTCCCACCCGCATGATAACAAAGGTAATAACTTAACTAAACAACAATCCACAATGACTACTAACACCATAAAACTTCTGCCGACTACGCCATCAGTCAGAGCTTTCGTAGGCAATGAACCGGATTACAGTGCGAGAGACTTCATCCTACAATGCGAGGATGTTATGAATAACTCATTTGTGTTAGAGCCGGGAGATAAAATCTCCTTCATTAGGTCCAGATTAAAACCGGGAACAGAAGCATTAGCTCTTATGTACACCAGCGCGTTCATGGAACCACAACAAACCAAAGATTATGACCAGTTTCGGTCACATTTTCTGGAGTCTTTTGGAGAGGATGATAGGCACAGCCTCCTGAAGGGCGTAAATGTAGCTGTGACCAATTTGATTTCAGCTGTGGAGAGTAAAGGGCTTTTTGCCGGGCAAGTGGACGCCTATCGGTTGTCTACTGATTTGGGCTCATATTTGAAAGCTGATGGCTGGACAGAGGGAGAGAATATGTCTCTATCTAAAGTACTCAAATTTCTGGAATTTTTCATGTACATGGCTGACATCAAGGGCCAGTTTCGAAAAGGTTCTTTATCCCTAGCCTACGGCCCCACTGACAAGTTGCACGATTTCGTCCTTAAACTCAAGACCAAAACTGAAGAGAAAGACGGAGCGCCAGTTCCCACTGTAGCTGCTGTCGAACAGAAGACCGCTAATGTTAGCGCGTCCTCATCGGTGGTAGCGTCCGCCACCGAAAAGCCTAAACGCCACTGTTCTTATTGTCAGCGAGACGGTCATACGGTTGACTATTGTACAAAACGTCAGCGGGATCGCAGGGCAAAAAAGGAGAGGGGTGCATGGCTCGCAGATGTCAGGCAAATCTGTTTCTCAGACGACCCCGGCCGCTTCAAAAAGTCGTGCCGAGGGCTACAACATTGGCAAGTCCTGTTTTATCCACGGTACTTGTAGCCACACCACAGAGGAGTGTTTCTCTGTGCTAAAATTAAAGAAAGAGCGAGCAGGAAAGTTCGTGAAGGGGTCGGGGGAAGCCGAGCGCTGCCCCCAAAACGACCCAGGGTAGCAACCCGGGGGCCGGAGGAAATTGAGACTGCAGTACAGGCTGACAATAGTAGCTTGTATGAATCTGTTGTGGCTGCGTGCAGTCACCCTGAAATTATGGCTTAAAGTCAAGCTGGGTCCGCTACAAGCGTCATTTGCGGTCGAGACCAGCGCTGCGGTTAATGTGTTGTCAGAAAAGACGTACATAGCTTTAAAACGCGCGTCGCGGGGAGGCCGCTACCAGCTACGACCCTCTGACCTAAGCCTTTGCCGTGTCACCGCCGACAGGCTTAACATCCTTGGGTTGGTGAATTTGCCAGTGAGTTTGGGACGAAACACCCCTGTCATGCGTTTGGATTTTTACGTGACGTCAAACTTTTCACTGCCGTCTGACGGTCTTCTTGGGTTGTCGTCACTGAGGTCTAACCGCATGGTAATACTTCCGGATAGTAATACAGTAAGGTTTCAAGGCCATGGATCAACCTGTGCGCCTCGCTTCTCCCTGGGAAAGAAAGGAAATCCCCAGCAAGGGTCGGGAAAGTGTTTCTCCTGAGTCGGTAGTGCATACCGTTCCGACTCTTTCCACGGTGCCGGTGCATGGCGCGAGCACCACCTCACTTCATGATAAAACACCAACACCACCTGGTGATTTCAGGGGATGGAAATATGTCAATGCGATAGTCGTAGGGGATCATGAAATCCCTCAACGAACCGCAATGCACGTCCCCGTGTCAGTCCCTAACGCCACCGTAGGTTGTGACATCTGCCTAGAAGGGCCTAGTCGTGTCAACACGCTAGCGATAGAGTCCACCCTTAACACGGTATACGAGGGAAGTAGGACCGTAGCTTTAGCTAATGCCACTTGCGGTCCAGTTAAACTAAAAAAATGGAGTCATTTTGGGTCGCGCATTAGCGTTCGACGGACAGGTGTTCCCAGAACCTTTAGAGTTAAAGCAGCCTTGTGTCGGCGCGGTGGGTCAGCCCGCCGCCGGCAACAAAACATGTCAGGTCTCATCTATCGATTCATTAGTCAAAGTGGTCGATTATCCCGAGCTTAAGGGCCCGCTTCTGAAACTTTTACAGCACTATCGTGATGTCATTGCCCTGCCCGGTGAGCCTTTAGGTGCGACTGATACGACAGAACACAAAATTAGGGTTAAACCCGACACCAAACCGGTGTACATTCCTTCATACAGACTTCCACATAGTCAAAGGCAGATTGTAGATGAACAGGTTCAAGATATGTTGGACCAGGGTGTTATTCAGCATTCCCGATCTCCGTGGAACTCGCCCTTGTTCCTAGTCCCTAAAAAGGACGGAAGTTTCAGGCCTGTCATCTATTTTAGGAAAGTAAATGAGGTGACTGAGGATGATAGGTACCCTCAGCCCGTTTTAGGTGACTTGTTAATGTCCCTGGGGCAAGGGAATACTATTTTCAGTAGTCTTGACCTTTTAAGTGGGTACTGGCAGGTGCCGATGGCAGCTGAATCCAGAAAGATTACAGCCTTCAGTACCCCTAGCGGTCATTTTGAATGGTTAAGGATGCCATACGGCCTCAAAACCGCACCCATTACTTTTTAGAGGATGATCAACACATTGTTCTCGGACATGATAGGCAAAGAAGTCTATGCATATTTAGATGATTTAATCATCTGTAGCAAGGATGGCGACGGTCATCTAGCTAAACTAGAAGCAGTTCTGCTTAAACCTAGAGGCGCTGGCCTTAGGGCCAAGCTGACTAAATGTGAATTTTTAAAGCCAAAAATCACCTTTTTAGGCAACACTGTTGATGGAGATGGTATCCACACGATGGACGATAAAATATCGGCCATAAAGAATTTTCCGCAACCCCAAACCGTCGAAAACGTTCGGTCTTTCCTTGAATTGTCCGGCTACTATAGGCCTTTCATACAAGGTTTTGCCAAAATTGCTTCGCCTCTAACGCAACTTTTAAAGAAAGAGGTACCTTTTCATTGGAATGCCCCACAACACAAAAGTGTTACGAATTTGAAGTCAGCGTTAATCAACGCTCCAGCCTTGGCATTCCCGGACTAGAACGTCCCTTTTATACTTTATACAGATGCCTCAGCCCTAGGTCTTGGTGCTGTATTGATGCAACCGGACGCTCGCGGTAAAAATCGCGCTATTGCGTACGCAAGTCGTACTTTAAACCAGGCTGAGTCGAACTATTCAGTGACCCATCAGGAAACCCTAGCGGTTGTTTGGGCTCTTAAACATATAAGGGATGTTGTCCTTGGCTATCCTATCACTGTCTTTACGGACCACGCGCCAGTCACCGAGCTTTTTAAGGGTAGAAACCTCACCGGTCGACTCGCACGGTGGTACAGTCGCGGAAATGAGTTCCTGTTCCCACTGTGGTAAGCCTTCCCTCCAACCGGCAACGTCGCAGTAGTACTACTCAAGTGTTGTTGTGAATGAACGGTGTTCGTCGTGTTCGGGTGTGAGTGGCGGAGAGGTTCACTGCTAGTCAGGAAGTATAAGGGAGGCTTTATTCATAATTAAGAGGTGAAAATAAATGTACATAGCATGTGTATGTAACACATGTTAAACCAAGATATCTGTACGAGGGAACAAGTGAGACACGGGCAGAGCGTACGTGAATCCTTTAATGTTGCTGGTAACAGACTGCCTACACAGCGGTGGTCAGTGTTGCCAGGTGTGCGCCCTCTATTCTGGCTAAATGTGTAGCAGAAACTAGCTAAAAACTGGCTAACATCTAATGGAAATCAGCTAAAAAAGTGGCTACAGTAATATTCCATAAACAAGGTATAATACATCAGAAAAAAATGCATTGACTTTTGCTAAGTGATGAAAATCAAATATGATCAGTACTCACATTTACAACTCCTCAATAAAGATATCCTGCAGTTCAGCATCTTTGTCTGCCATTACGTATCCAGCAGATGATGCTATTGGGTGGTGTGGAGATGAAGTTGATGGCTGGTCTGGGGATGCCGTTCTTGTTAGGTATTTAGCGTTTCCTTTCACATAATCCAACACATCATTTGGAAATTCGTATGTGGAGCAAGTTTTACCCATCCTTTTCAGGCCATATCTAATGTGAAGAATTGCATTGACTGTATCGGTGTTCATCTTATTTCTTAGTTTATTTTTCACTAGGTTCATCTGACTGAATATTCTTTCGACTTCAGCATTCGAATGTGGCAAGCTGAGAATTGTTAAAGCACATGTGGCAAGTTCCAGGAAGGGAACTGCGTTAGCAGCATCTTTGTACTCAAGTACTTCTACCCAAAATTTCACCGTGTCTTTAGTTTCTGACCATTTTATCAATGTAATGTTTGACCACTGCATATCAGCCTTTGCAATAATCTCAGAGCTAAAGTTCATAGACTCTAAAAGAGGACAGATCGAGTCCTTAACTACACGCAGTGTTTGAGAGACACTAAGCACAGACATGGTTTTGAGCACTTTGATGTTGTCTGGTACTCTCTGGCGAAGCTGTTTGATAAGCTCTATCAAAAATTCACTGCTTCGATTGCGCAAGTTTTTTTCTTGCTCTGGAGTGATGCTGGACTCCTGTAGCTTCTTCTCTGCTTCATAACCAAGGTTGATTCTTGGGATCAGGTACTCTTCCAGATTGCAAGTGAATGGGTCAATGCGATGAGCCTGGGTAGGTAGTACTACTCTGTTCACTAGTGTTTTGATCAAAAAAGTTAGATCTTCAAGCAACTTAGTTGGGTCACTATCATTTGCCTCAAAATTCTTGTTCACTCTCTCAGTTTCAGTTAAGATGGACTTCAAAAATAACAGGTATACATAATTGAAGTCATCACAGTACATTTCGTACAACATTTCTGATGCATAGCAACTTTCACTTCTTCTAGCAATTTCGAAATGAGTCTTTAATTCCAGCCACTGGTCACATATAACTTTTACGGCAGAAGCAATCGACATCCATCGTGTCTGGCAGGCCTGAACTATCTTGTGTGGATTATGTCCGTCATTTATAAGTTGATAAAGGTCCTTGTATGCTTGTTGCCTAGATGATGGTCTAGCAAACCAGTTGTAAGTTTCACTAACAAGAAACTCCAAGTTCCTGGGCAAAGTGCGAGAACTTGCCTGTGACACTGCTAATTGTAAAGAGTGACACACACATCTTACGAGCACCAGTGATGGGATTTCTTCTTTCAGCTTCTGATAGACACCGTTGTTAATGCCGACCATCACACTCGCATTGTCTGTTCCAATACCTATCAAATTATGCAGATCAAGTCCATGTTCATCCAGGGTTTTCTTTAGAACATCAACAATGGCACTAGCATTGCATTCAGTCAGTGGTGCAAGTTGCAAAAATGTAGAGACAATGTTTTTTCCACTTTCACTGTAATAGCATATTACTATTCCTAGATACTTAGTAACTGAAATGTCAGTTGACTCGTCCAGCAATAAACTAAATTTTCTTCCATTAATATCCTCTCTCAGTTTACTTACAAAGTGTGGCATCATGACATGCTTGATTACAGCTGTACATTTTGTTCTGTGAAGTGACATTTCCATTCCTCTTTTATCATCTCCAAAGCACTTTTTAACAACATCAACAAGGTGATCACTTGTGTTCATAGAACAATGCTCTGCTATGAAAAGAGCTAGTTGTGCCTCATTCCGTGCTACAGTATTGGATTTATCTAGCTTATGTAAAGAAATTTTCATTTGCCTTGCTGAAGAGAATGGCTCGCTGTTAGTCAGGTGTTTCTTACTTTTCGAGTGTTCCTTTATGTCATAAAGTTTTGCTCTAAACACAGAATTGCAGAATCTACAACGAGCGTTGCTTGCATCGCCAGGGATTTCCATTATCCAGTCTTTACAGAATCCCTCCTGGAGCCACTCTTTTCTAAATTTCTGTGTGTAGGTTTGTTTCGGCATCTTGATAAACAAAAATCACCACACTGATTGATTAATTCCCAATTTTCACACTGATGCGTCTAAGGCCGGTTATACGCTCCACTGAATGCACAGCAGGAAGGCAAATTGTATAGTTGACGAGCTAAAACTTATGCTGTGGAGTCTGGGAGAACACTGGATGAGTACCAGTCGCCGTCGGGGACGGGACCGAGCCTTCCCTAACGCTACGTGAAGTGGACGCGTCTCAGACCCGTATCTGGTAACCACGACGGTCCAAACTGACAACAGAATCCATCTGATAAAGTACTAATAATAACTTTATATATATATATATATATATATATATATATATATATATATATATATATATATATATATATATATATATATATACCATTACTGCCAGATAGAAAATGGCTAAAAACTGGCTGTTTCTTATGAGTTTTTGGCTATCTTTCTGGCTATCGGCTAGATGATTATTTTTCTGGCTACATGCAGCAAAATTCGGCCGGTGGTGCCGGCCGATAATGGCGGCAGCCCAACATATCGTACATCCCCCCCCAAGATATTGACAAGTAACAGGAACAAAAGCGTAATATCTGATAACTAAATGAAAATGGTGGTACAGAAAATAAATTACCTCAGCCTGTGTTAGGCAGAATTAACAAAGTACAGAAATATCCTTCTACACAGCACGCACACAACAGCACACACACACACACACACACGCACACACACACCCTACGTGGGTGTATCTGTCACAAAGTCAGACAGCCATCCTGGTCGCTTGACACGTCGCTCCGGACGCTGAGACACTAGTGACTCGGATGGCGGGGACGTCGGGGCGTGCTGCGGGGACGGGGGCGGGGGCGTGCTCCCAGCACGGACGGGCCGAAGGTGCCTCCGATTACGCAGTGATACGCGGCCACTGCCCTCCAGCTTGATCGTGTATTGGCGGTGTGGTAAAGCCTCCACAACCGCGCCGCGTCTGTCCCAGACGTGTGTGGCCTGGTTCTGGACCCAGACCTGAGTGCCTGGCGACAGGGCAGGGAGCGTCCTGGGGGATCCCTGTCGCTCCATCACGGTAAGGCGCTGACGGGCTACCGCACGCTCTCTGCCGCGGATCGTCTGCTGCCAATACTTGTCTACCATATAGTGTTGTCGGTGTACTGGTTTGCCGTCGCGAAGTTGCCGCCCTGTAGCCAACTGTGCGGGTGACTTATTCCCTTCCCTCAGAGGTGTATTCAGGTACTGCAGTAGGGCCTTGGGGAACCTGTCACTGTTCAAACTGCCTCCCGGGGTGGTGTTATCACGTAGAAGCCTCTTCGCTGATTTGACCGCTGCCTCTGCCCGGCCGTTTAATTGGGGAAAGTGCGCCAATGACGTCCTCATGGCAACACCCCAGCACTCCAAAAACTTGCTCACCTCGTCGCTGGTGAGGTTGGTGCCACCATCAGTGGAAATGCTTTCTGGGGCGCCCCATCTTGCAAAATACTGCCGAAGCACTGCCATAATTTTGCTTGACGTAGCGCCGTTGGGAAGGTGGGTGATTTCCAGCCAACCTGTGCACCTGTCAGCATATGCCAGATACACCTGCCCCTCGAGCTGGAGCAGATCGGCTACCGTGTGCTGGAATGGGTACTCCGGTGGGGGCGTCAGGATGAAAGGCTCGGCTGCTTGGGAAGGGGCGTGGGCGTTGCATGAGGCACAAGAGTCACGGATATGCTGCAGGTCACCGTCCATACCGGGCCAGTACACCGCCTGTCTCGCTCGTCGTTGCATGCTGTCAAGGCCCTGGTGACTTGCATGAAGGTTAAGAGCCACCCGCCGACGAAGACTCTCAGGGATAACCAGGCGAACAGCTCCCTGGTCGTATGTGTAAGTCAACAATCCTTGGGAGACAGCTAGCCTGTCCCTCACACCATAGAAGGGCCGCAGGCAGGCTGGCTCACGGGCTCGTTGTTGGTGCCAGTCCTCAGCTGACACTTTGGACACCAATAGCTGATAATCTGGATCTTCAGCAGCAACTTATCGCACTATGGTGTCATCCAGCGTTATGAGTTCATCTATGGCGAGGGCGTTGACAGTTGCAGCAGCCACGGCCACCTCGAGGTCGTCAGCTTGTTCCTCGTCTGTGGCGTCAGGCTCCCCAAGCACTGGATAGCGGGACAGGAAATCAGCAGCACAGTTGCGTTTTCCTGCAAGGTATTTAACTTGGAATTTGTACTGTAGCGTTTTTTCCTTCAACGCGAAGAGCCTTGGGTTGACTATATCCTTCAATGCCCTGTCGCCCAAGAGCTTCACTAGTGGTCTGTGGTCGGTGACAACCACCAGGTTTGGGCAGCCGAGGAGGAAGAGGCGCGCCTTACGGAGACACCAGGCCACTGCCATTGCTTCACCCTCAACCGGGGCATAACCCGCCTCTGCAGCTGTTAAATGACGTCTGCCACAAAGTGCAAGGCGCCACCCACTCTTGCAGCAGAACGGAGCGTCGTTAGCTGGGCACGAACAGTACTGTTGAAGCACCACAAAACCGATGCCTACTTTGCTGAAGTCAGTGATGGCGATAGTTGGTCTGCTTTTGTCATAGAACGTTAAGCCGTCCTTAGCCAGTTTACATATGATCTCCTTCGCTTGTAGGAATTTCTGCTGCAATTGCGTGTCCCAGTAGACCTTCTTGCCTTGTGGTTTACGAAGTAATTCTCTGAACGGCTCCATGACGGGTGCTGTGGCGAGGAACGGCGCCAGCTGGTTCACAAAACTATGCCACGAGCGAATGTCTGTCAGCGTGGGTGCCTCGGGCATGCTGAAACTTTGTATGGCAGCCAGTCGCTCAGCTGTGGGCTTGTAGAAGTCCCACCCTATGTGGAAGCCCACGAAGTCAGTCTCCCTCCTGCAGAACTTGAATTTCTCTGGTTTGAGTGTGATGCCCTTCCTCGCGCACGTCTCCAGGAACTCGTAGGTGTGCCAGAACGAGTCCTCCACATTGGTGTCGTACAGTAGCGTGTCGTCAATGTACTTCAGCCTCCTCTTGATTCCCGCGATGGCGTCGTCGTACCTCCTAGTGTACGCATCCGGGGCTGCACAGCGACCCATGGGTGTCCTCAGATACCGGTAACGTCCCCAGGGCGTGATAAAGGTCGTAAGTTGATTCTTCCAGCTCTACCTGGTGGAAACCCCAGTGAGCGTCAGCCGTTGTTTTGTAGACGTGGCGCGGGATACTGGACACCATGTCGAATGGCGTGGGAGTGTGGTGGGTCTCCCTACGGCAGGCGGCATTCAACTGCTGGTAGTCAATGGTGCGCCATGGCTGCCCAGACTTTTTGGCCACCACCACCATCCTTGCGCACCACTCTGTCGCCTCACCGACTGGTACTGGCTCAATCACTCCTCTTGCTACATCTTCATCAAGCTGCCGCCTTACCTCGGTTTCCCAGTGCCTTGGGACGGGCGCTGGTGTGTGGCAGGCGTAGGGCTTTGCGTTCTCAATCAGGTGAAGTTGGTGGGGCTTACCAGCCATTACAGGTAAGGGGTTCCGGCTGGTGTTGAAGGTTGAGGATGAAAAGTGCCGGAGGAGCCACTCCTCCAGCTGCGGCACACTTTCCTCCAACGGGGTGAAGGGAACCGCGTCAGGCCTGGGGGGTATCTTGACTGCTGGCCCAGGCCCGCTACTGGCGCTGTCCAGTGTGGCGACTGCTGCGGTGGGAGGCTGGTGAGGAAAGTCGCTGTGCACCAGCCCTAGCTGCTTGCATGCCTCAAGTGAAATGTAGAAGTTGCTTGCCGACTTCACAAAGAACACCTCTTGAGTTGTGGAGCGCCTGTAGCAGTCACCGCTCACATTCCGTGTTCCTTCCCCTAAGTGACAAGAAAATGGGGTGCTGCAAAGAAAGACTTAAGATTCTGTGTTTTCATGTTTAATGTTCATCGTTAATCCTTTACTCCCTCTGTCTTGTAGCGTCTTCAATGTTTATCTTTCTTGTACTCGTTTACCTTTGACTGTCCGTCTATGTCCTTTTGTTGTCCACCGTTACACATTGTTATACACATACACCAACACTTAAATGTTAACCTACACAAACAACATTCACACAAACGCATACCCACACAAACACCTTTTCCTTGTGTTGTGTTTGTCTCAATGACTTGATGTATTTTTGTCCAATAAAGTAACCCTGGCGGATATGACTTTCTCTGTCCGTGAACCGATTAGCACTTAGAACACTCGCTACCACCAACAATTGGTGACCTCGCAGTGTTGCTATGGTTCAAAGTGGCTTATAGCCGGTGCCGTTTTAAGGGCACTCTCTCCTAGAGTGGAGGACCTGGGCAGGGTAACTTGTCCATTCGTCCGCCCTCTCCTGGGGCAAAAATCCTCACCTCCATTCGGGGTTCGTGGGGCTGAGCACTCAGGTCGGGAGAAATATTACGCCGTAGGCGTAGTTGCCACCTTCAGGGTTCTCCACCGCCCTCCCCCAGGCGCCTTCTGCGCCTTCCCCAGGCACCCTCTGTGCCTTCCCCAGGCACCCTCTGTGCCTCCCCCAGGCACCCTCTGTGCGCCTCTTCCAGGCACCCTCTGTGCGCCTCTTCCAGGCACCCTCTGTGCGCCTCTTCCAGGCACCCTCTGTGCGCCTCTTCCAGGCACCCTCTGTGCGCCTCTTCCAGGCATCTTCAGCGCCCTTCAGGCATCTTTTGTGCCCCATGGTGCTTCTCCCGGCGCTCACCCACCCACCCCCACCCCTCCTCCTCCCTGCTTTTCCGCTGGTCCGGCGACTGAGACACGCACACCGTGTGACACTACAGAGTCAGTGAACACTCAAACACAGTGCGACACATTACTGAGACACAGTGCCACACACTCAGTGTACACGCCATACACAGACTCGGTGTACACGCCATACAGACTCAGTGTATACGCCGCCACACACCATACAGACTCAGAGAGACACGCAAACACAGTGTGACACCCCACTGGGATTATTAGCTGCCCCCTGGATTAACCACCGCCTCCTGGATCTACCACCGCCCACTTGGATTACTAGCTGCCCCCTGGATTAACCACCGCCTCCTGGATCTACCACCGCCCACCTGGATTACCTTACTCTCCTGTGGATCCTCATATATAGTGCAGTGTGTCCAGCAACAGTTCAGTGCAGCACGTCCCCAGCAACAGTTAGTGTCAGTGTTACATACTAAGCGTACAGTGTTGTGTTACAGTGCCTTTTTGAACACTGGTTCACTCCCCGAGCCACAAAGGCCCCTGGCACGTGCCAGCGCCTATATTACACGCAGTCGTTCGACGCACTCACGACGGCCGCGGCTCCTGGCGTATGCTAGCGCCGCTCACTCCTCAACCGGCTGTGGCCCCTGGCACGCTGGCATCTAGCGCCTTACCACGCAGTCGTTGGACGCCCTTACGGACTGCCGAGGCCCCATGGCACGTTGGCAGTTGGCGCCTTTAACACACGCAGTCGTTCTACTCCCACCGACTGCCGAGGCCCCTGCTGGCAGCTAGAGCCTTCACACGCAGTTCCCTCGACGCACTCTCTGACTGCCGTGGCCCCCGGCGCGTTTACGCCAGTGCCTATTGCCCATCTCCACGCCGCTCGACTTCACAATACCTGACGACGACATGCAACTCTTCCTCTACTACGGCGGTGTCCTTCGGAGCACCACTCTTCTGCTCAGGACCCGTCTACGTGGTTCGCGATTCGGGAGTGCGGATTCAAGCCTTCCAGGATCTATTAAACAGCCAACCACTCAACTCACCGCAGCCCACCTTACGCAGCCCACCTCACGCTGCTAAACTCCTCGCTGCTCAACTTGCTGCTCAACTCCTCGCTGCTCAACCCCTCGCTGCTCAACCCCTCGCTGCTCAACCCCTCGCTGCTCAACTCATCGCTGTTCAACACTTCAGCTCGACTTACCGTAGCTGTTGTCACCGCATTACTCACACCAGCTCGACTCACTGTAGCTGTTGTCACTGCACTACTCGCTCCAGCTCTACTCACCGTAGCTGTTGTCACCGCATTACTCATTCCAGCTCGACTCACCGTAGCTGCTGTCACCGCATTACTCACACCAGCTCGACTCACTATAGCTGTTGTCACTGCACTACTCATCCCAGCTCGACTCACCGTAACTGAACTACTCAGCGCAACTTACCGCGCACCTCAACACAACTCTACTCAGCGCAACGCATCACCGTCTGCCACAGCGCCCCAGCACCAGGGAAGATTTCGTTCCTCCTTCCTCGTCACTGGGGGGGGGGGGGGGAGTAATCTGTAGCAGTCACCGCTCAAATTCCGTGTTCCTTTCCCTAAGTGACAAGAAAATGGGGTGCTGCAAAGAAAGACTTAAGATTCTGTGTTTTCATGTTTAATGTTCAT